>NW_013669795.1:81617-84768 GCF_000517525.1 Limulus polyphemus
TGATAAACAATAATTATTAAAGTTATAAAATTTGGTTATAAGTACAACCAACAGGCACAGAAAAAAATAATTTTAAAATAAAAGAAGTAAATTTTAGGGATGGCTAATATCAACCCTTCAAAAATAATGCAAACAAGATAGTATGGATGGTACTTACATCATCCCTACATATTAGCCATCCCTCCATTTACTTCCTTTTTTTTAAAGTTTTGTTCTATACTTGTTCACTCTATAACTTACATTTCTACTTTGATTTAATGGTGCAGTTATTGAGGTTTGTTCGTTTTTGAAATGGACTTTCAGCAATTATGTTTAATAGTCTTAGAAGTCCATACATTGGTGCTCAAAGATGTTATTTAAATATAGTATCCTAGCTCGGACGTGTATATTTATTGTAGTTTGTTTTTTTTTTGTCTTCCTGTTCGCTAATCAAATCACATGAACTTCTTGTTAGGCTTATAGTAAACACATCCAGACGATGGTGAAATAATAAATACTGTTTCTCTTGTTTGTTGTGATTAGCTTGATAAAATGTAATTGAAAAAAACATTCTATAATAATATACTGAATACGAACCACTCATTCTCACGCTATGCACTCCAGTAATCGAAATTATATGTGGCGGCGAACCATTAAACATAGTTTTTAAGGCTTAAGACAAAATAGTTACATGTTATTTAACTACATTATCATAAAACTCTGGACAATATAACCAAATATACTGAACAGTAAGGGTCCAAAAATACAACTTGCAAAATATATTTGAAAAGTTGAATAAATTAATTACAAATAATCTAGCTATAAGACTCAACAAAATGTTAAAGTTTTAAAATCGCTAGAAGACGCCAGACTGAAACGTTGTGAATATTAAAAATATGTGTAGCATTTATAATTTTGTTTGTGGTATGTTTTTTTTCCTTTTTTGGTTTTGACTCAACAAAGCAGTTGTTTATTGTTCAAAAATATGGTTAAAACATGCAATAAACGATATTTAAATGTTAACACTATAGTTTTGCATAACATATTCCACAGTTTGTATATATTTATTAACTTTTGATTGTTTTTTCTGTCATAAATACATAATTTGTCAATTCACGCGAAGTCTAACTTGAGTTTTTTGTGTGTATTTTTTATGTGTGTACAGCCTTAGCAGTTAATATTAAAGGTTTTAAAGTCTTGTTTGAACTGAATCTTTACTGTTTAGGATGCTTTTTGCCCGAACGTTCTGTCACGGTTTTGTGCAATTCCTTACTATCCCTGTTATGAACCACTATCGTGGTTCGTGATACATTGTTTGACTGCTGAATGTTGATTTAAATACTAAAACGTTCTTTACCCTTAAAACTTGTGTACATGAGAATGATCCAACCAGTGATCGAAACTTTACCTGTTCTAAAAACACTTACTGTAAAAGCTGTAATATACTTGTGAAGTATTCAACAAGAGTGTCACAAAGATCCAAATATGTCCGCTACCAGAGAGCGAAAGGATTACGATTTTCATTATGATGCAAAGAGACTCGTGTATCCATCCACCAATCACTGAACCCTTATCATATGTAGTGGTGAAATCTTATCTAAGCAGCTGTTGGACAGAGAGATCTCACGAGGAATCGTGACTCTTCATGATTACCTAACGATTTATCCATTATCGTGACTTATTTTTATGATTCTGCCTTAACGTTCATTATCGTTATCCACACCGGGAATCATGTCAAATAAAGACGCAAATAATATGTTTAAGAGCTTTAAAAATATGTTCAAGACAGGAAGAATGAAGTAACGAATTGTTACTAATTAAATACGTAGCTGCTGATAGAGAATTTGAACCAACTATAGTCGAGAGAGCCTTTAAGGAATTTAACAAAGGTTTAATGTTAGTTAAAAATATTACGTTAAGATCTATTTATGTAAAAACAAAGAAAGAAACTTTAAGTTTACCTTATATTCCAGAATTAACATATCAATTACTTAAAGCTTTTAAGAAACAACTAAACTTTTATTCCACCTTTAAACCTATAAGATCAAAGAAATGTTGGGGAATACTAAGGAAATAATAAAATTAGAAGATAAAACTGGATTTACAAAATAGAATGTAAGAGTATTTATATTGGACAAACTAAAAGGAATTAAATAAACAAATTACAAGGACATAAAGGTTATATTATAAACAAAATAGAAAACTCTATTATTGCAGAACATGTAAAAACAACATAACATAAAATCTTAAGGGAAAAAACTACAATTTTAACTCAACACCGTAATATTACAGCATTAAATGTCCGAGAATCACTAGAAATGATAAAATATAAAACTATTGTAAAAACAACACAACATATAATTTTACAGCTTTAAATTTAAGAGAATTACTTGAAATAATACAATTTAAACAAGAGAAAGAAGTATTAAACAAAGGTGAAAGGTCATGAAGTGAGTGTATTGATGTAATATACAGGTTGACCAAGGAATTATATAAATAACAATGTAATGTAATAGCAGATGACATTGTAAAAAAAAGTATAAATTATTATGTCTTCTAAATAACTACTGAAGACGACGTAGAGGACGTCGAAACACTGTACATGTAGAGTGTGTTTATAAAGTGGAAGCTGTGGGGGGAAATATGAAACGTTGATTATAATCATTTATTAAATTTTGAATAATACACAAGAGCCGATCATTCATATTTATTTAGTATTTGTATATTGTTACTTTCTGCTTCACTATTTTTATATTGATATTTTATGCTTCAGTGTATTTATATTATTACTTTTGCTTCACTGTTTTTATTTTGTTACTTTCTGCTTCATTGTTTTTATATTGTTACTTTCTGCTTCACTGCTTTTATATTGTTACTTTCTGCCTCACTGTTTTTATATTGTTACTTTCTGCTTTACTGCTTTTAATATTGTTACTTTCTGCCTCACTGTTTGTATAGTTACTTTCTGCTTCAGTGTATTTATATTGTTACTTTCTGCTTAACTGTTTTGATATTGTTACTTTCTGCTTCACTGTTTTGATATAGTTACTTTCTGCTTCAGTGTATTTATATTGTTACTTTCTGCTTAACTGTTTTGATATTGTTACTTTCTGCTTCACTGTTTTGATATTGTTACTTTCTGCTTCAGTGTATTTATATTGTTACTTTCTGC
>NW_013669795.1:84778-88082 GCF_000517525.1 Limulus polyphemus
AATTTCTGCTTCACTGCTTTTATATTGTTACTTTCTGCTTCACTGCTTTTATATTGTTACTTTCTGCTTCACTGTTTTGATATTGTTACTTTCTGCTTCACTGTTTTTAAACAATATAAAAACAATGAAGCAGAAAGTAACAATATCAAAACAGTGAAGCAGAAAGTAACAATAACTTTCTGCTTCACTGCATTTATATTGTTACTTTCTGCTTAACTGTTTTGATATTGTTACTTTCTGCCTCACTGTTTTTGATATTACTTTCTGCTTCACTGTTTTTGATATTACTTTCTGCTTCACTGTTTTGATATTGTTACTTTCTGCTTCAGTGTATTTATATTATTACTTTCTGCTTCAGTGTATTTATATTGTTACTTTTTGCTTCAGTGTATTTATATTGTTACTTTCTGCTTCAGTGTACTTATATTGTTACTTTCTGCTTCAGTGTTTTGATATTGTTACTTTCTGCTTCACTGTTTTGATATTGTTAATTCTGCTTCACTGTTTTGATATTGTTAATTGTTACTTTCTGCTTCACTGTTTGGATATTGTTACTTTCTGCTTCACTGTTTTATATTGTTACTTTCTGCTTCACTGTTTTTATATTGTTACTTTCTGCTTCACTGTTTTTATATTATTACTTTCGGCTTCAGTGTACTTATATTGTTACTTTCTGATTTAAAGGCATTTTTCCCATTTTTCTTTAAAGTGAGTTACGTTGTATAGTTTGTTTGTTGGCAGTTGAGTGTTTTTCTTTTTCACTATGTTTCTTTCTGACACAAAATGTATTTAATTTAAACTCTTTTATTGCCTTAAACTAGATTTCTTTTCATGGTGAAATACCCTAAAAAGTTTTGTTTATAGTTTTTCTTTCTTCCTTAAGATATTTATATCAAATATTTTTTTTTTTTACCTTAAAGCCTCTGACATTACTTACGTAACTTCTGCCGAGTCTTAATACTAACCAGCTACAAAGTTACCTCCTGGACAGTGATCAGCTTTAAGCTCTTCTAATCTTTAATTTGTTAGAAATACCAAGAAAATGTACAAATCTATAGCACAAGGGAGAGAAAATAGCATGCTTTTCAATAGTTTTCCAACAAATTTCTGCATTCCGTGAAAATATTTACTGCAGCTTTCTATAATCAATGCACAAAATAATCAAAAAAAGGAGATCTCCATGTGTAAAATCAACACAAGCCACATGTAATCAAGTTGCTTCCACAATATATCCTGGGAAGATCAGGTAAGACTGTGTATAGCCATGGAAAATGGCAGTACGTGTTCCTTCATAAATGTAGCACGTCTTATACCATTTTTTCTAGTCAATGAATAAAAAAAAATTCAAAAGTGGTACACGGCATTTCGCAAAACTTTTTTGAAGGGATTCATCCTCATCGCTGATTACTCTGCCAGGGAGAGGTTGGAAAGTGGATATAAATACCGGGTTCGTAAGGAAATGAGGCAAACAGGGATTTAGTTCACCAAGATAAAGCTTTAGTCATACCTCCCATTCAACCGTTGCATATCACAAGAAGCTGAAGGAAGAAGTGGGTATTCATGTTATTGCAACATAGCTATGTACAATCGGACTGTTGAAACGGGTACTGGGAAAGCGTTCTTTTCATACAGTAGATGGATTATAGAAAGTGGGTAGGAAGGAGTGTTGTGCTTTGGACATGAACCTTTACAACGGAGCATTTTGTTATATAAATTACGATGCACAGTCGTCGGATAGAGCATGACCGGATGTTGCGACATGGACAATAACGACGTGGTTAGGCTCCAAAATCGTTGTAATATAACGTACTCAATCCGATGTATTTATTACAACAGTGTACTCATTAACAATATAACCCATTTAAAGACTTCTACACGAATAAACGTCAAAAAATAAAACTGAACTTATGTTATTTCTAAAGATTTCAGGAGAAAACTAAACAGTTTCATTTTTTCACATATAGTCGTGTATAATTACTTAAATTCTTCAGTTCGCGTTACGAGCACTCAAGTCTCTAATCTACACTCTGTAAACAACACAACGATAAGTGTTCGGGTAATCAGAACCAACTGATATTTACATTTCACAGAGATATTAAGTTAATCAAAATCTCTGTTGAAAATAAAATCACCGAATAAGTTACAGTTTGTTAATTCGATAATCTCGACAAATACAAAGAAGCCTAGTGCTTAGTTTTCTCCATCAAACATGGGAAGAAAATCTTAACTCTTCTTTTGCTAGTCTGAAATACATAACTTTCTCCATTAAAACTATTATACACAGTATTGGAAATAATTATGGAAAAGTGTATAAAATGACACTCAATTATCGTGCCACAATGGCAAACGACAAGTCACCACAATATTAATAATTCCTGATGCCACAGTCCTGAAATTTGAACAATTTCATATGAGGAGACAATTTTACGTAAGGAAAACGATTGCAGTCAGTAAATAATTTAAATTTTCTATAAAAACTCGACATCAATCTGTTACCTAATAGCTCTAAAGATGAAGACCTGCGGTAAGTCTGAAGGTTTATAATGCTAAAAATCGGGATTCGATTCTAGTGGTGAGCGCAGCACAGACAGCCCAGTTTACATTTCTGTGCTTAACAACAAACAACCAAACATGAACAGAAATATCTCGTAATCTGGAGAGAAAAAAAAGAGATCAGCTTAAAGTTGAGATGAAACAGACATGGACAAAATATGGAAAGCAACAACACAAGCGAATATATAGCTGAACAAAAACAGTTAACAATATATATAGATAAAACACTAGGAAGAGGTAAAGAAATCTATATTATAAAAGTAAAATTTACTACATAAACGGATGTAACAAACCACTGGTAATACACAACTGTGTTGTTCATGTTTAACTATCGTGTTCTTACACATATTAATACACAAGGAACTCATACTGCCTCATGAACTGTATCATAAGAACCACTTGGTTTACAGGACTAAAGAACCATGATCCAGTGCCAACATACGTTCGTGTTAATCGACACATCTACGTATATGCCGTAAGAACCACTTGGTTTACAGGACTAAATAACCATGATCCAGTACCAACATACGTTCGTGTTATTCATATACATAGATGTGTCGTAAGAACCACTTGGTTTACAGGACTAAATAACCATGATCCAGTACCAACATACGTTCGTGTTATTCATATACGTAGATGTATCGTAAGTACCACTTGGTTTACAGGACTAAATAACCATGATCCAGTACCAACATACGTTCGTGTTATTCATATACGTAGATGTATCGTAAGTACCACTTGGTTTACAGGA
>NW_013669795.1:88888-89855 GCF_000517525.1 Limulus polyphemus
ACTTGGGTTTCTCTATACCTTATATCAACATTGTGACGTTAATTAAAATACGTATGACAAAGTTGTGACTTGGGTTTCTCTATACCTTATATAAACATTGTGACGTTAATTAAAATACGTATGACAAAGTTGTGACTTAGATATTTTTATAAGTTGTACCAACATTGTGACGTTAATTAAAATACGAATGACAAAGTTGTGACTTGGGTTTCTCTATAACTTATATCAACATTGTGACGTCACTTAAAATACGTATGACAAAGTTGTGACTTGGGTTTCTCTATACCTTATATCAACATTTTGACGTTAATTAAAATATGTAAGACAAAGTTGTGACTTGGGTTTCTCTATAACTTATATCAACATTGTGACGTTAATTAAAATACGTATGACAAAGTTGTGACTTGGGTTTCTCTATAACTTATATCAACATTGTGACGTTAATTAAAATACGTAAAACAAAGTTGTGACTTAGATATTTTTATAAGTTGTACCAACATTGTGACGTTAATTAAAATACGTATGACAAAGTTGTGACTTAGATATTTTATAAGTTGTACCAACATTGTGACGTTAATTAAAATACGTAAGACAAAGTTGTGACTTGGGTTTCTCTATAACTTATATCAACATTCGTATTTTAATTAACGTCACTTATGACAAAGTTGTGACTTGGGTTTCTCTATAACTTATATCAACATTGTGACGTTAATTAAAATACGTAATGACAAAGTTGTGACTTGGGTTTCTCTATAACTTATATCAACATTGTGACGTTAATTAAAATACGAATGACAAAGTTGTGACTTAGATATTTTTATAAGTTGTACCAACATTGTGACGTTAATTAAAATATGTAAGACAAAGTTGTGACTTAGGTATTTTTATAAGTTGTACCAACATTGTGACGTTAATTAAAATATGTAAGACAAAGTTGTGACTTGGGTTTCTCTATAACTTAAATCAA
>NW_013669795.1:90813-98828 GCF_000517525.1 Limulus polyphemus
GTAATGAAGAAAAACTTTAATATAAGTTTAATTAAAGTTTTTCTTCATTACCCATTCAAGCCGTCTCCAGCCATTATTATATGTTCGTGTTTTTCATATACGTAGATGTGTCGTAAGAACCACTTGGTTTACAGGACTAAATAACCATGATCCAGTACCAACATATGTTCGTGTTGTTCATATACGTAGATGTGTCGTAAGAACCACTTATTTTGCCACATAAAATAATACGTTTCTTTCACCAAGTGATGAGTTTATCACATAGGATATTCACTAGTTATTAGTTACGATACAGAAGTTTTAGTCGATAAATAAAAACATACGAACCTCGCACTTCCCGGACATGACGATCGTACTCTCTAGAAGAACAAACATTTATACCATCTTGCACGTGCCAATGATGTTGCTCCTGTTGGAGGACGGCAGAGATTGAACGTGGTTGTCGCGGGGACCGAGACGTCGCCATACAATAACTGATTATGAACAGTTCACATAAATATTGATGTTGTTTAAATACTTCCCGACTATGTTGTTGTCTTATTGGGTAACCAAACACACACTGAAGGCACGAATGTTGTTCCCGCATATAAACGTGTTAGTTACCTACACGCTGGACCTTCGACCTTGCAAATAAATTCGGTTTTATGCATAATCCCACTGTTCTACAACATATTCGAAACACCTGCCTACCAGTGAGTACCAGAGTGGAACAGGGCAGGTGACAGATAACTAAAACTGATGTTATGAGAGGAGTGGGTGGGTACCTGTCACGTATATTGTAACTAAATTATAACAGGTATTTAGCTGCTTTCGTATTGACGTACTTATTAAAGGAGCTGAGATGCGCATGCACATGCTGCAGTAACAACAGTGCAGCATTCACGAACACAATTCTTTCTGATTGGAGTAAAAACTATAACAGTACTGATACACAGGTGTATGAGAAACGTGAGAACTTATTCAGACTCCACGAGAATCGGACCGCCTACAGTTTGAGTTTAAATTCCCTGATGAAGTCATGCCAGAGATGAAAGAAAAACTAATGATGTAACATATAACAATATCGTACAGGGAATGTGCCTAAATGCGGTCTTTATTATCAACCTATGACTTAATGGATTTTCTATGTTCATCTATCTAACTTGTTAACCTAATTTTATCTTCGAAATACATATGATAAATCTCTCTTTATAACTTATCTTGATTGTCTATCTAGCCTAAAGCTGTACAATGGGCTATCTACAGTCTGCTAACTACGGGATCCAGGGATCGTACCCTACACTTCAGCGTTATAAGCCTTCAAACCTAACGCTTAACCACGGGAGCCTTTACATATCTTAGATATTTTTATAACTTATATCAACATTGTGACGTCACTTAAAATACATATGACAAAGTTGTGACTTGGGTTTCTCTATACCTTATATCAACATTTTGACGTTAATTAAAATATGTAAAACAAAGTTGTGACTTGGGTTTCTCTGTACCTTATATCAACATTGTGACGTTAATTAAAATACGTATGACAAAGTTGTGACTTGGGTTTCTCTATACCTTATATAAACATTGTGACGTTAATTAAAATACATATGACAAAGTTGCGACTTAGATATTTTTATAAGTTGTACCGACATTGTGACGTTAATTAAAATATGTAAGACAAAGTTGTGACTTGGGTTTCTCTATAACTTATATCAACATTGTGACGTTAATTAAAATACGTATGACAAAGTTGTGACTTACATATTTTATAAGTTGTACCAACATTGTGACGTTAATTAAAATATGTAAGACAAAGTTATGACTTAGATATTTGTATAAGTTGTACCAACATTGTGACGTTAATTAAAATACGTAAGACAAAGTTGTGACTTACATATTTTATAAGTTGTACCAACATTGTGACGTTAATTAAAATATGTAAGACAAAGTTATGACTTAGATATTTGTATAAGTTGTACCAACATTGTGGCGTTAATTAAAATACGTATGACAAAGTTGTGACTTAGATATTTTATAAGTTGTACCAACATTGAGACGTTAATTAAAATACGTATGACAAAGATGTGACTTAGATATTTTATAAAATATCATAAATGAAGTAGAAATTGAAAATTCTGTAAAGACTTTTACTCTTCCGATGTTTGACCGCCTGCCGATAAACACGCTCATCGGCGAGTAGGTTCTCGGTTCACGATCACAACTGCTGCTGGAAGTTTGCGTGAGCTTTACACAAGTCCACAGAGTCCATTTATATGTAGAATATATAGCTTTTATAAAATATAAAACTGTCACCCGTACCGTGATGGTAACTCCATAGATCAAACTCAAAGTTCATTGGTCTATTTTTCAAAGGACTTAAAACATTACTTTGTTTCTAGGCTGTCACTTACTAATTATGTTGTTGTGTGACAGAGACCCACCTACGTACATCCTGTCCAACTTTGTTTAAATATATACTAATATATGCTGCTTTCACATTCCAAGAAAACTATAGTTTTTTTTTCTCTAATATATTTAAAAGCATCTTATCATTTAATATACTACAAACAATACTAATTTCCCATGTAATACTTTAAACTTCTTGTAATAGCTATTAAGTCCCACTCACTAATAGGTTCTAAACCACATGACAAGATGTGCCTAAAATGATAGTTTTGTTTGTTGTTAAGCTTCAAAAGGAACTGTCTGCTGTGTTCACCACCAGTATCGAAACCTGGTAAATATGTAACCAATGAGGATAAACTATCGGACGTACAAGTACATATCAAGCTACAATTTGTTGTTACAGTTACAGTACAGTGTTGGCCACATTAGACAACCAATGAGGATAAACTATCGGACGTACAAGTACATATCAAGCTACAATTTGTTGTTACAGTTACAGTACAGTGTTGGCCACATTAGACAACCAATGAGGATAAACTATCGGACGTACAGGTACATATCAAGCTACAATTGGTTGTTACAGTTACAGTACAGTGTTGGCCACATTAGACAACCGATGAGGATAAACTATCGGACGTACAAGTACATATCAAGCTACAATTGGTTGTTACAGTTACAGTACAGTGTTGGCCACATTACGCTTATCGGCAGAATGAACTTTGAGAGGCATACTTTGTTAAGATAACGTGTGTGTTGAATTAACAAAAGGTTGTAACCAAGCTGCGTGTTGAGAGTTAAGGCCTCTACAATATAACATATGAAGAGTAACCAAGCTGCGTGTTGAGTGTTAAGGCCTCTACAATACAACATATGAAGAGTAACCAAGCTGCGTGTTGAGTGTTAAGGCCTCTACAATACAACATATGAAGAGTAACCAAGCTGCGTGTTGAGTGTTAAGGCCTCTACAATATAACATGAAGAGTAACCAAGCTGCATGTTGAGAGTTAAGGCCTCTACAATATAACATATGAAGAGTAACCAAGCTGCATGTTGAGTAGTTAAGGCCTCTACAATATAACATGAAGAGTAACCAAGCTGCGTGTTGAGAGTTAAGGCCTCTACAATATAACATGAAGAGTAACCAAGTTCCTACAACTACATTAACAATCAAGTCACGGTGTTTTCCACATGATTAAATTAACAGTTATCATGTAGTTTTGTTCCTACAACTACATTAACAATCAAGTCACGGTGTTTTCCGTACGATTAAATTAACAATTATTATGTAGTTTTGTTCCTACAACTATATTAACAATCAAGTCACGGTGTTTTCCGTGTAATTAAATTAACAATTATTATGTAGTTTTGTTCCTACAACTATATTAACAATCAAGTCACAGTTATTTCCGTGTGATTAAATTAACAGTTATGGTGTAGTTTTGTTCCTACAACTACATTAACAATCAAGTCACGGTGTTTTGATTGTTAATGTAGTTGTAGGAACAAAACTACACCATAACTGTTAATTTAATCATACGGATAACTGTTAATTTAATCATACGGAAAACACCGTGACTTGATTGTTAATGTAGTTGTAGGAACAAAACTACACCATAACTGTTAATTTAATCACACCGAAAACACGCGACTTGGATGTAGTTTTGTTCCTACAACTACATTAACAATCAAGTCACGGTGTTTTCCGTATGATTAAATTAACAGTTATGATGTAGTTTTGTTCCTACAACTACATTAACAATCAGGTCACGGTGTTTTCCGTATGATTAAATTAACAATTATGGTGTAGTTTTGTTCCTACAACTACATTAACAATCAAGTCACGGTGTTTTCCGTACGATTAAATTGACAGTTATGGTACAGTGTTGGTTGTATCACTACGGTATCAAGCAGAACAAGTTGTGTGTTAGTGTAAAACTGATCTTGAACTTCTACTTGTTTAAGAATGAAATAAATGTGTTAGCATTTACACAAAGAACCTGTTTATTTTGTCAAGCAGCAAGCCTTATTACCGGTTTACGGTTTTCACAACAAAATCAGATAACAGAGTGAATCGTCTTTATGACACGTGTTTTTTGTTATCAGAGCTTTGTATGAATTGAGGCATGAAACTTCGTAGAAATGCTTGTTTGTTTGTTTTGAATTTCGCGCAAAGCTACACGAGGGCTATCTGCGCTAGCCGTCCATAATTTAGCAGTGCAAGACTAGAGGGATGGCAGCTAGTCATCACCACCCACCACCAACTCTTGAGCTACTCTTTTACCAACGAATAGTGGGATTGACCGTCACATAATAACGTCCCCACGGCTGAAAGGGCGAGCGTGTTTGGTGTGACGGGGATTCGCGAAGATACGCAGAAATATACTAATGAGTTCGTA
Source organism: Limulus polyphemus (assembly GCF_000517525.1). Lineage (NCBI taxonomy): Eukaryota > Metazoa > Arthropoda > Merostomata > Xiphosura > Limulidae > Limulus > Limulus polyphemus. Next base: position 95,598 of record NW_013669795.1, read on the forward strand.
TAATAAATTCGACCACGGACAAGTTCTTCAGGTCTTTCATTAATAACCAATGTGATTTCGAACCTTTTTATAGATACAGTAAACGAGCATGTAAGGAGGGAGGGTTTCGACCGAACCCCTGTTATTGATATATAAAACAATCATGCTTATATATTTATAGCGCAGCTGCTTATGGTATTTAACCTTTTCTACACAGTCTACATTCTTCTGATGAAGTATTATAATTTTTTGGCTTGAAACAGTCGCATGAACTCCGTAGCATTAGCATGCCGGTTACGCTAGATACAATATCTGTTGGCTTTTGATCTCACAAATTAAAACCCCTCTTTCAGACATTCTGTGTACGAGCCTGGTATATCTGAATGATTTCACACCAGACATACAATTTTGATCAAATTAACTAAAATTGTGACAAAATAAGTGTAATACTTCGATGACGTCAAAATGAAAACCAACTATTTAAGTTCACTAGGCCTCTGACTAACAGACGAAAAAGGTCGAACGTTTTAAAGATTCAGAAATTCATCTTCGTTCTTGTTTAAGTCACTAGGATTGAGTTTAAAAGGAATTACATAGCTACATTTCTTGTTACTATATCTTTGAATAATAGAAATTATTATATCCATCTTCGTCCAGATGCAAAATATTTAAACAATTATAGTTCAGAACTCTGATCTTTTCAAGATGACAGGGCATAATTCGAAGGGACGTTGAAGAGTGAAGATGCTTTATTTATTTCCAAATTAATACTTATTTTAATTTCTTACAGATGCTCTAATTAATTCGAGTTATTCTGAGAATAAAATATTTAACTTGAATCAGTTTACTTAGATTGTGCGATTACTATGTTATTAATACCAAATTAGGCTTACATTTGTTTACCCTGTTGCTATAGTGTCGAGCAGAAATTAAATCTTTGCCGTGTATTCCTACCTCCATGTGTTTCAAGCCTCATCTGTAACTTTGCAATTTATATCGTAATCCCCTCTTCTCTGTCGACTTGAGTCGACTTGTCAGTTTATAAATGTCGCTACTATTTGTAAATTATGAGTCACTTGTCAGTTTATAAATGTCGCTACTATTTGTAAGTCGACTCATAATCTACAAATAGTAGCGACATTTATAAACTGACAAGTCGACTCATAATACTCATAATCTACAAATAGTAGCGACATTTATAAACTGACAAGTCGACTCATAATCTACAAATAGTAGCGACATTTATAAACTGACAAGTCGACTCATAATCTACAAATAGTAGCGACATTTATAAACTGACGATTTGTCAGTTTATAAATGTCGCTACTATTTGTAAACTACCAAGTTGGCTGATAACTATATTTAACTTTAAATTTTAAGCAAAAAGATAATCCAGGACAAGAACTTTTGACTATTAAAGACAGAGCTCTACCACTGAGCTATACAAGAGTATATATAAGCTATCCTAGTTTTTGTTAGCCAGAGGTCCTGGGTTCCGGGACGTGTTCCCTTAAAAGTTTATGTTAAGTATTACCTTTTCATTGTTTCTTAACGGAACTTTAACATATACTTCAAATTATTCGAAAAAAATAAAAATAAAGCAATGTCCAGTAAAATTAACGAAAATAAAATACTTATTTCCTGACATACAAGTCCCGTAGTTACAGTAATCAAAGAACACCGATGGGCCTAACTTAACAGACGATCTACGTCTATACAGATATTCCAGTTGTTAATTTCATATTATTATTTCTTTGTCAAGATACAAACTCGACATTCACAACACTAAGCCAACAAAAACTGGTTAAATCGTGCAGTAATTACTCTCAGGCTCACTTTTAATATATGGTTCAAATTGTTTAGACGAAGATAAAGCCACACCCATCTTGTTACATTAAACTTCCCGCTGCTAAACAATAATACAAATCTGTATAATTAAAAACAAGAATGTATATTTCGTTGTTTTAAGTGTATGCGAATCAACTCATCGTCTCCCAAACTCGTTTCATTCAGTCTCACTCTACTACTTATAGTGTATTTTACACGTAAACTTTCTTCATTGCATGCTTTTGTAAATATTTATTGCTACGAATATGACAAAAAATAGTCCGTACTTATCGTGTTGAGTTTCAAAGTGTTTATTTTCTTTGTTTTAGTGCAAAGCTATAAAACTGGCTACCGTGAAATTACCGCAGGCCCACCGGAGATCGAGTGTTTTGTTCAAGATGGCTACCGTGAACTTACCGCAGGCCCACCGGGGATCGAGTGTTTGGTTCATGATGGCTACCATGAACTTACCGCAGGCCCACCGGGGATCGAGTGTTTGGTTCAAGATGTCTACCGTGAACTTACTACAGGCCCACAGGAGATCGAGTGTTTGGTTCTAGATGGCTACCGTGAACTTACCGCAGGCCCCCCGGAGATCGAGTGTTTGGTTCAAGATGGCTACCATAAACTTACCGCAAGCCCCCCGGAGATCGAGTGTTTGGTTCAAGATGGCATATTTTGTTAAACACTTGCACGGAATTCATCTTTGTCCGCTGGGCATTATAACACTGACTTTGTAAAACAGAAAAATATTTACGTTTGTCTGTTGAATTAGGAGCAGTCCATAATTTTCAAGCGATTGGCTAAATATAGGGTAGCAAACCAGAAACTTAACTATTTTACTTAGCATGTAAGTAGCAGAAAACGCACGCATATACAAATTCGTAAAGTATGTGTGTTTTGTTATAGCAAAGCCACAGCCGGCTATCTACTGTATCCACCGAATGAAGGAAATCGGCCCCCGTTGTAAATCCGAAGACTTACCGCTGTCCCACCGTAGGACCACAAATTCGTAAAAAAGTCAACAACCGCTTACCACGGGTATCGAACCCCGCTTTTTATGTTATAAGTTTAAAGACTTACGCACTGAGCAACCGAGGGCTCTAAACATTACATGAACCTAACGGCCTTTGTAATAGGTGGAACGCATATGATGTTCACTTTTGAAGTGGAGTGGACAGATTCAGTAAATTCATTCCATTAAGATAGACTGGCACGAGACCAAAGGTAATCATAATGCTGATATGCAAAACGTTTCAACGATTATATTTCAAAAACATTTTAATATATTGATACGACAGCAGAAGTCACGTGACCCTGGTAATACGTGATGAGTTTCTAGAAGGATCATGAAGGCTCGAGTGTTTGCCAGACGCCCTCTATTTTTCTATATATAAGCCCGGCAAATAATTGCAGATGGGGAGA
>NW_013669795.1:99817-101906 GCF_000517525.1 Limulus polyphemus
GGTTGCTTCCCTTATGTGTAATTGCAAAAACGCAAAAACACACAAAACCTGCAAAACACAAAATGTGAAACCGCAACTTTGCATTTATCTCAGCAATGGACCTTAATGAACCTTCATGCCAAATTTTGTGAAGATCCATCAACACCCTGCGAAGTAGTTACATGGACATACAACAGACAGATAGATAGACATCTGTGTCAGACATGATAATTATTAATGTACATGTCGGTAGTGTTAGGTAAACATGTTAAGTTATTATTGACTAGCTGGAGTACCTATTCCCAGGACAGAAGTTATATAAATCCATAATTAATGAAACGTTATCTTAGGACATGAAAAGTTGCTTCCTTGTATGTAACTGCAAACAACGCAAAAACACACAAAACCTGCAAAACACAAAATGTGAAACCGCAAATTTGCATGTTTCTCCCCATGGACCCAATGAACCTTCATGCCATATTTGGTGAAGATCCATCAACAGGGGGCAAAGTAAAATGAAAAACTGAAAATTTATATGTATCCCCGCATGGACCTAATGAACCTCAATACCAATTGTGGTGAAGATTCATCCACACCCTGTGAGGTAGTTACATGACATATAACAGACAGATAGATAGATATCTGTGTCACACATGATAATTATTAATGTACGTGTCGATAGTGTTAGGTAAACATGTTACATGATTACTGACATATAAGTAAGACATCATGATTATTAATGTACGTGTCGGTAGTGTTAGTCTACCATGTTACATAATTATTAATATATGTGTAACACATGATAATTATTAATGTACGTGTCGATAGTGTTAGGTAAACATGTTACATGATTACTGACATATAAGTAAGACATGATAATTATTAATGTACGTGTCGGTAGTGTTAGTCTACCATGTTACATCATTATTAATATATGTGTAACACATGATAATTATTAATGTACGTGTCGGTAGTGTTGGGTAAACATGTTACATGATTACAGATATCTGTCTTACTTATATGTCAGTAATCATGTAACATGTTTACCTAACACTACCGACACGTACATTAGTAATTATCATGTCTTACTTATATGTCAATAATCATGTAACATGTTTACCCAACACTACCGACACGTACATTAATAATCATCATGTCTTACTTATGGTTGTGTTTGGGATTGTTTTTATCTCTGTAACTGTGTGGTAAGGAACATACTCCGTTCTGCACCCCTGACGTTCATAGTTACGTGTGAACGTTCATAGTCCATTCTGTATTGCTGACGCCCATAGTTACGTGTGGACATTCATACTCCGTTCTGCAGTCCTGACGTCCATACGTATATATGAACGTTCATAGTCCATTCCGTATTGCTGATGTCCATAGTTACGTGTGAACTCCTTGGAGTTATGGCGGGCACATTTCTTTTATATTTGGTTTTTCGCTAGCTTGCCTCATAAAGAGATACGCACACATATGGATAAGTAATAATACCCAGGTGCACCCTCCTAGGGTCCACTTAGTATTGGTGCAAAATTTCCAGTTTCAAGGTCTTTCACCTTGGAGCTATGGCGGTCACACGTGTGTCTGTCTGTGATTTTTATTTGTAACATAAGGAACCACTTCTTTTCTATTTAGTTTTTCGCTAGCTTGCCTCATTAAAAAGATAAGCACATGCATGTGCGCGCGCACGCCAGTGGATAAGATGAGCAACAATACCCAGGTGCACACCGTGAGGGTCAACTTAATATGGGTGCAAAATTTCAGTTTTCTAGGTTCTTTGCTTTTTAAGCTCTGACGGTCACGTATTATTTTCAATGTGGTTTTTCGCTATCTTGCGCCCTTTCATTATAGATGTTGACCTAACACTACCGACATGTACATTAATAATTGACATGTGTGACACATATATGAATAGTTATTTAACATGGTAGACTAACACTACCGACACGTACATTAATAATTATCATGTCTTACTTATATGTCAATAATCATGTAACATGTTTACCCAACACTACCGACACGTACATTAATGATCATGACTGCTAGCACGGTTTGTTTTGTATTGATAATGTGCTACGACTTGTTAGATTTTCATCAGTAACATCCA
>NW_013669796.1:0-1131 GCF_000517525.1 Limulus polyphemus
TTGGTCCATCATTTACTCTAAGCCATCTCTTATACCTAGTTGGTCCATCATTTACTCTAAGCCATCTCTTATACCTAGTTGGTCCATCATTTACTCTAAGCCATCTCTTATACCTAGTTGGCCCATCATTTACTCTAAGCCACAAATATTTTATAGTCACAGGGCAGGTGCTGAAAGAACTTGGTCCATATAAATTACTACGATTTTAGAACAAACAAAGGGGTTGTTATTCTCCCATCCCCAGCATTAACATATAGGTCCGTGCAAGCGTAAGTATCTGAAACACAAATAACAAATAAGCATAGGCGGCGGACACAGGGGAGTGGGGGGGGGGGCACATCCTCCAATTTTGACCCGGTAGTGAAGTGCCCCCTTTAAATGAGGAATAGAGACTTACGTACGACTATTGTGGAAAGTCGCTGTTTCATTTCTGAACTAAATGGTCATGGTTAACATAGTAAATAAGATGACCCCAATCGTCTGTGTCCCTTCTCCCAATCTAAATATATTCCGCCGTCTATGTACATTAAAACGTCTACTTCTCTTCCTAGACGATTCGCAAGCTACAGACTGCTGGCTCTCTTGTATTTCTGCTGTTTTCCGCCTGCTTGTAACTCAAAACCCCCGAGAGAGATGTGACGTTACAGACGTGCTGTCTGACTAGAGTTCTCTTAGAATGAAAAACGGATTACATACTAGTGTCGAAAGCTACTCACACTTTAGCTGAGGTGAGCGTGCCATTTTGAATCCGCCATTTTGTATATAAGTGGATTTCTCATTAAACGTACGTTCGTCTGGTCGTTACGCCAAACCTGGCTCCTACCTGGCGCAAACCACCAACCAGTACGCGCGCACAGTTCCAGGTAGTCTACCGCGTGACTGGTCGTGCGAGAACTCTCCCGCCCAACTGATTCACAGCTCAGTTTCTCAACCAATTTTACTGTTCCTTTTTTTTTTCACGTGCGAAGTAATAATAATTCGCCCAATGGCGAACAGTCTGTAAATATCGTAACTTCACTGTCAGTGAAAGCCATAAAAAAAGAAACGTTAATCTCGTCAACAGATGAACACCAAATTTTCTACTCTATATCTGCAGCCAATTGAAATGTCTGTAAATCAACAACACCACAC
>NW_013669796.1:2134-6327 GCF_000517525.1 Limulus polyphemus
ACATAGCTGGATCTAGACACTTGGTTAGCCTGTGTAGCTGTTACATAGCTGGATTCTACTAGCCGCTGTGTAAATATTGTGTTATTCTTGCATAGCTTGATCTAGCTAAGCCAAGTATAAATATTGTGTTATTGTTGTATAGCTGGATCTAGCTAAGCCAAGTATAAATATTGTGTTATTGTTGTATAGCTAGATCTAGCTAAGCTAAGTATAAATATTGTGTTATTGTTGCATAGCTGGATATAGCTAAGCCAAGCCTAAATCTTATGTTATTGTTGCATAGCTGGATCTAGCTAAGCCAAGTATAAATCTTGTGTTATTGTTGTATAGCTGGATCTAGCTAGGCCAAGTATAAATCTTGTGTTATTGTTGTATAGCTGGATCTAGCCAGACCAAGTGTAAATATTATGTTATTGTTGTATAGCTGGATCTAGCCAGACCAAGTGTAAATCTTGTGTTATTGTTGCATAACTGGATATAGCTAAGCCAAGTCTAATTCTTATGTTATTGTTGCATAGCTGGATACAGCTAAGCCAAGCCTAAATCGTATGTTGTTGTTGCATAGCTGGATTTAGCTAAGCCAAGTATAATCTTGTGTTATTATTGTATAATCGTGTGTTATTGTTGTATAGCTGGATACAGCTAAGCCAAGCCTAAATCGTATGTTGTTGTTGCATAGCTGGATTTAGCTAAGCCAAGTATAATCTTGTGTTATTATTGTATAATCGTGTGTTATTGTTGTATAGCTGGATCTAGCTAAGCCAAGTATAAATCTTGTGTTATTGTTGTATAGCTGGATCTAGCTAAGCCAAGTATAATTATTGTGTTATTGTTACATAGCTGGATCTATCTAGGCCAAGTGTAAACATTGTGTTATTGTTCTATAGCTGGATCTAGCTAAGCCAAGTGCAAATATTGTGTTATTGTTACATAGCTGGATCTATCTAAGCCAAGTGTAAATAGTGTTATTTTTACATAGCTGGATCTATCTAAGCCAAGTGTAAACATTGTGTTATTGTTGTATAGCTGGATCTAGCTAAGCAAAGTGTAAATATTGTGTTATTGTTACATAGCTGGATCTAGCTAAGCCAAGTATAAATCTTGTGTTATTATTGTATAGCTGGATCTAGCTAAGCCAAGTGTAAATATTGTGTTATTGCTGTATAGCTGGATCTAGCTAAGCCAAGTATAAATCGTGTGTTATTATTGTATAGCTGGATCTAGCTAAGCCAAGTGTAAATATTGTGTTATTGCTGTATAGCTGGATCTAGCTAAGCCAAGTATAAATCGTGTGTTATTATTGTATAGCTGGATCTAGCTAAGCCAAGTATAAATCTTGTGTTATTGTTGTATAGCTGGATCTAGCTAAGCCAAGTGTAAATATTGTGTTATTGTTACATAGCTGGATCTATCTAGGCCAAGTGTAAACATTATGTTATTGTTACGTAGCTGAATCTAGCTAGCCGCTGTGTAAATCTCTTGTTATTGTTGTATAGCTGGATCTAGCTAGCCGCTGTGTAAATCTCTTGTTATTGTTATATAGCTGGATCTAGCTAGCCGCTGTGTAAATCTCGTGTTATTGTTGTATAGCTGGATCTATCTAGGCCAAGTGTAAACATTGTGTTATTGTTACATAGCTGGATCTAGCTAGCCGCTGTGTAAATCTCTTGTTATTGTTGTATAGCTGGATCTAGCTAACCGCTGTGTAAATCTCTTGTTATTGTTATATAGCTGGATCGTGACATTTTGAAGCATGAGACACTTTGCTGTTCGTCTTACACCATTCCAAAACTGCTCCTGGCCAGCACACCTTCTCCCATTAATCATCATTGAACCCCCACGAGATGGCAGCCATTGTTCCATCGTTTCCCAAACGCTGACCAGCCCATGAATTCACGGAGAGAGGCTGACACAATAAGAGCCGGATGTGTGTAGTGGAACTTTATTTTTGCTTTCGGCTTCTAACGACAAGCTACTTTTTTCATTGTTGAGCTGAATGTCTGCACTATTTTCAAACGGAGTTCTCCGAAGGAACGTGAAATGTCCACCATGTTTGTTTGAGCGAATGTTAGGACCCAGTTAACTGTGTCGAGATGACTGGAATACACCCGTTCATCGTTCAAGCTCGTGAATTAGATCCGGCTAAAACATACTACCAACGACATATGATCTGGTACATTTTACGAAAGTCTCCTGTTTTATATTTGTTCTGATTTTCAGTGACTATAACTCACTAGAAGTTTCTTTACGTGTTTAAATAAAGCCAATTACAATAAATAATACTTTTAAACAGTTTTTCTTTCAGTGTTTCGTGCACGTACTGTGAATCCAATGGATTATGGTTCGCGTCTCGCTTCCACAAAAGCTTGCTTCGCATTTTAGGGTCATTGGTACGCTATATATATATATATATATCATTGACAGTTAAATCCCGCTGTTTCGTCATACAAGAGTAGCCCAAGAACTGGAGGTGAGTGCTTTTAACTACCTGACTTCCTTTTAGTCTATAAGTTCAAAATTAGGGATGGCTATCCAGAAAGGCCTTTGTTTAGCTTTGTGTGACAATTACCAAAGAAACAGACAGAATGTTTTGACAAAGTTACTTGAAATATCCAGTCCTTTACTTTAGATAGTGAAGCATAACCTAACGTTATTTTCAAACCTCAGCTATTTTTTTCCCGTTCTCTCGCCCAGACTTCTTTGGAATATCTCACGTTATTGTTGGCTCCTAGCTCTCACTCTACTTGGCGGGAACTGCGTTTTATCCAATCAGAATTATTGTTGTTTTTTCGATAGCAGCGACTAGTAACAAATTCCCTAGGCTACCTTCTGTCAAGGCGAGGAGAGAGAACGAAAATTAATGATTATTTAGAAAGGTCTCACTCATCTAGCCAAAACAATGAGTTCCAAATTTACCATACTGCCAAGAACAAGAATCATAACTGTTTTAATTATTATTAACCGCTAGAGGTAATTGAAACAACAATACTGCAACAGACGAAAAATAATAATCCCTACTTTTTAATCGTTATTAACTGCTGAAGATTATTTAGTCATTAATTTAACTGAGCCTAAAACTGTTTTGATAGGCGTTTGTAGTTTCTCCCGTTAAATACAACTCCGGTAGAAAATAACAGTTAAATAGACTCGGTGGTGGACGCAGATGAACGTTATTTTTCGTACCGTTATATGTACTGTTATTTGTCTTGAATAATAGTTTTTGGAGGTTTGAATTGTGCTAATCCTGAAATTAATCCTAATAAAATAAGACGAAGTAAATATAAATATTTTAAAGGTATAATCATGTTTAGTTTTCTATAGCATAAAGTAGCTTGTTGATTGAAAGCAAAATAGTGACTACCGAATAAATAAATGACACAAAGTTAAGCCTAACAATAGAAATAGAAAACTTTGCCATTAGTATTAAATATCAGACCTCTGTATACTTCATGTTTTGATTGAACAGTTCTAAAGTTTAAGTTTCCAGTCGCATGTCGTGCTCTTGTTACGTATTATTTCAGATACAACCTAACATCAAGCGAATATTTAATTGGTCCACCTCGGGTTCCTTCTAGCCTGTATAATTTCTTAATACAACTGAGACATTATATCTCTATTAGTTTCAAAATAAACTCACACTTTTAAAGGTTGTTTTTAAAACAAATTAGTTAAAAAATATCGTACTTTAGAGATTGAGAATCTTGTGGTTTGGAAAAAGTAAAATACTCAGTATGCAGTTTCACTTCCAGACTTTACTGTGACGTAAGTTTTAGGCCTAAAAATTTCACTTCCAGATTTTACAATGACGCAAGTTTTAGACCCAAAGGTTTCACTTCCAGACTTTAATACGGCGTAATTTTTAGACTTTACAATGACGTAAGCGTTAGATATTTTACTTTCAAACGTTATGAGAACATACAAGTGTAAGTTTTGTTTTCTCCTCTCCCAACTAACCAGGTACCAGTCATCATCTCATCGGGAAACGACAATAGATGGCGCTTTAGTTATTTCTTTCTCTGTCTGGTTTCTTCTTTTTTTGCTGTCTGTATTTCGTTGATAATGCTAACAGCCACGCCTATGATAAATTATCTGGGCACTGTAAGCAGCAAGAAGTTCCATTTTCCACTTCCTTAAATTTACATATAAGTAGAAAAACGCGAAGACTTTAGAATTTTCTCTAAAAGTCTCATTTC
>NW_013669796.1:7135-9658 GCF_000517525.1 Limulus polyphemus
TAAACACAGTAGTGAATATATTACATAATATAAGCTGATATCAGGTTCAGTCAGAAAACACATTAGTGAATATATTACATAACACAGGTTGATATCAGGTTCTGTCAGTAAACACAGTAGTGAATATATTACATAATATAAGCTGATATCAGGTTCAGTCAGAAAACACATTAGTGAATATATTACATAATACAAGCTGATATCAGGTTCAGTCAGAAAACACATTAGTGAATATATTACATAATACAAGTTGATATCAGGTTCAGTCAAAAAACACATTAGTGAATATATTACATAATACAAGCTGATATCAGGTTCAGTCAGAAAACACATTAGTGAATATATTACATAATACAAGCTGATATCAGGTTCAGTAAGAAAACACATTAGTGAATATATTACATAATACAAGTTGATATCAGGTTCAGTCAGAAAACACATTAGTGAATATATTACATAATACAGATTGATATCAGGTTCAGTCAGTAAACATATTAGATAATATATGTTCATGTAAGGTTCAGTCAATAAACAGATTACTTAATACAGATTGATGTCAAGTTCAGTCAGTAAACATATTAGATACTACAGGTTGATATCAGGTTCAGTGAGTAAACAGATTACATAACATAAGCTGATGTCAGGTGCAGTCAGTAAACATATTACATAACACAGGTTGATATCAGGTTCAGTCAGTAAACATATTACATAACACAGGTTGATATCAGGTTCAGTCAGAAAACATATTACATAACACAGGTTGATATCAGGTTCAGTCAGTAAACATATTACATAACACAGGTTGATATCAGGTTCAGTCAGTAAACATATTACATAACACAGGTTGATATCAGGTTCAGTCAGTAAGCACATTACATAATACAGATTGATATCAGGTTCAGTCAGTAAACATATTACATAACACAGGTTGATATCAGGTTCAGTCAGTAAACATATTACATAACACAGGCTGATATCAGGTTCAGTCAGTAAACATATTACATAACACAGGTTGATATCAGGTTCAGTCAGTAAACATATTACATAACACAGGTTGATATCAGGTTCAGTCAGTAAACAGATTACATAACATAAGCTGATGTCAGGTTCAGTCAGTAAGCACATTACATAATACAGATTGATATCAGGTTCAGTCAGTAAACATATTACATAACACAGGTTGATATCAGGTTCAGTCAGTCAACATATTACATAACACAGGTTGATATCAGGTTCAGTCAGTAAGCATATTACATAACACAGGTTGATATCAGGTTCAGTCAGTAAGCACATTACATAACACAGGTTGATATCTGGTTCAGTCAGTAAACATATTACATAATACAGGTTGATATCAGGTTCAGGCAGTAAGCACATTACATAATACAGGTTGATATCAGGTTCAGGCAGTAAGCACATTACATAACACAGGTTGATATCAGGTTCAGTCAGTAAACATATTAAATAACATAAGCTGATGTCAGGTGCAGTCAGTAAACATATTACATAACACAGATTGATATCAGGTTCAGTCAGTAAACAGATTACATAACATAAGCTGATGTCAGGTTCAGTCAGTAAGCACATTACATAACACAGGTTGATATCAGGTTCAGTCAGTAAACATATTACATAACACATTATCGTGTGATCAAATAGTGTGTCTACCTGTATTTACTTTTAACTAGACACGTAATGTCTTTAGCTAATATATAACATAACACATTATCGTCTGATCAAATAGTGTGTCTACCTGTATTTAATTTTACCTAGACACGTAATGTCTTTAGCTATATTTCCTATAATTATAAAACTTTCACGTATAATTATATTGAACATATTTAATACGAAGTTTCGATAATCGATTTGAATACCATTAACTGACTTTATTCATAATTATTAAACTTACAAACGTATTATCTTCTGTTCTTCCTTTCTTTGCAAAAATAGTACGTATACGTTAACCCTAGAAATAAATAAAACCAAAGGAATAACAGTCGCGTGAGTGTAGTTTGCTTTGTTAACTCAGGAGACCTGATTCTTTCACTAACATACAAACATTTCCTCGTGGAGCTGGAGACATTAAAATATTTGGGGAACCACATGCCCCCACATTACCTGCTTCATATCATCTCCAGAAAAATCTAAAGTAGTCTATCAGCGCTCACATTACTTATGTCTTTTCTAACTAGGTGGCGCTATATAATAAATTAAACCTTATCCAATTTGTCTATTTCATGTGATGTTCAGAACTAACAGCTTGTTTCTACCACTTGATGAATTAATCTATAAACTAACAACTTGTTCCTAACATTTAATGAATTAATCTATAAACTAACAGCTTGTTTCTACCATTTCATGAATTAATCTATAAACTGACAGCTTGTTCTTAACATTTAATGAATTAATCTATAAACTAACAGCTTGTTTCTACCATTTCATGAATTAATCTATAAACTAACAGCTTGTTCTTAACATTTAATGAATTAATCTATAGACTAACAGCTTGTTCCTAACATTTAA
>NW_013669796.1:10606-13260 GCF_000517525.1 Limulus polyphemus
AACAGCTTGTTCCTAACATTTAATAAATTAATCTATAAACTAACAGCTTGTTCCTAACATTTAATGAATTAATCTATAAACTAACAGCTTGTTCCTTACATTTAATGAATTAGTTTATAAACTAACAGCTTGTTTCTGCCATTTAATGAATTAATCTATAAACTAACAGCTTGTTCCTAACATTTAATGAATTAATCTATAAACTAACAACTTGTTCCTAACATTTAATGAATTAATCTATAAACTAACAGCCTGTTCCTAACATTTGATGAATTAGTTTATAAACTAACAGCCTGTTCCTAACATTTGATGAATTAGTTTATAAACTAACAGCTTGTTTTTATTTATTGGAATAAAATCAAGTTAAAAATAGAATATCTGAGTTAATTAAACAGAAAATAAACAGTTCAGTTAAATGGTCCAAATAAAAGCTGTCTAGTTTCATTAAACACCCGACTTATGTATAAAAATAGCAAGTGAGTTAATTTTATTTTCTAAGTTTCATGTGAAGTCGTTCTAAGCTTTTGGATTTAACCTTTTTTAGCATTGTTCTGTAAACATAACATATGCTAACCCTTATTCTCATATTATAGAATCGTGTTTTTATTGAAGATGTAATTGACTTCCTATTTGTTTCCTTCCTGCAACTTCCACGTGAAGAAATTGATCAGCCCAGTGAAAATGACACTTTGGTTCAAACGTGGTCTTACAGATGCTAACAGAAATGTATTCTTTTCGTTTTTTGTTTTCATTTCAGCTAAACCAAATAAATCCATCATATCAGCCGTCTGCCTCTCACGCTAGGGCTCCTTCAATCAGATATCGTTACAATATGAAGTCAATCACTGATCAGCTAGTGGAAGTTATATGTGCGTGACGTATATACAGATAGTTATACTGTAACCTATGTGGTTTATTAAACAACGAGTCTTGTTTAAAACTTGTTCCGTGATAAATATTAATGGTTTCTTCTGGTTTCATACCCCTAGATGTTTATAAATTATTACGCACATGTAACGCGAATAGGTTTAACATTTTACAGATTTCAAGAGCTATCTTATGAAAAAAGACGTTAGCTGAAGGTCGTAAGAAAGGTTAAAGACATGACCAGCCAGTTTAGTCGGGGTCACATAGGTCAGAACGTCTGTAGGCTTCATGCGGGGTTCTGTGGTTGCCGCTTTGCTGCACCGACTGCCAATCTCATTAATTAAAGGATGAAGCATACGCCTCACATGTGCCATTAGTGGAGGTCTATTTCAGAATTCAACGTCTCCTGTGGCATGTTATCTAAACTGTCGGGGGGCAAACGAACAATGAGCTATTATGGGTCTTTACGTTCGTTATAAAATAGAAAGAGGTTTGTGTGATCAGAGTGCAGGTAAAACTATACGATAGACTGTTTTATAAATTTATGTATCGTTTCCTTATACAGGTAAAATTATATACACTATACAAACATGTCGACTTTTTCCTTAAACAGCAGGTAAGTATTAGATAACAAGAAATAAATCTTGATATGTTTGAAAATTCTTATACAGATATTCCAAAGTACGAGTACGACAGGTTGTCCGAGTATCCAGTTTGAACATTTATCGGCTATATGGATCCTTTAGAAAATCAACCCATCTGAAAAACAAACAAGTCTCTAGATATGATTCTCTAAAGAAAGACGATAGCAGCGCCTTCCTCAGACTCTAATAAATTCCCTCTTTTCTATAGTTACACAATGTTTTATATGTGCTGTGCCCACCACAGGTATCGAAACCCGGTTTTTAGCGCTGAGCCACTGGGAGGTGAAAGGGCAGATAAAGATGACGTCCATAACTTCAACAGATAAGTAGTTCCGTCAGTGCTAATGTGATATAAAGGTAAACTTAAAAAAAAATCATCAGAAAACTATCTGTACTGCTGGTCAATTATAACCTAGGTGAGAAAAACTATTGGTTCAATTATAACCTAAGTGAGAAAAACTATTGGTTCAATTATAACCTAAGTGAGAAAAACTATTGGTTCAATTATAACCTAGGTGAGAAAATAACTATTGGTTCAATTATAACCTAGGTGAGAAAAACTATTGGTTCAATTATAACCTAGGTGAGAAAAAACTATTGATTCAATTATAACCTAGGTGAGAAAAAACTATTGGTTCAATTATAACCTAGGTGACAAAAAACTATTGGTCCAATTATAACCTAGGTGACAAAAAAACTATTGGTTCAATTATAACCTAGGTGAGAGAAACTATTGGTTCAATTATAACCTATGTGAGAAAAAACTATTGGTTCAATTATAACCTAGGTGAGAAAAAACTATTGGTTCAATTATAACCTAGGTGAGAAAAACTATTGGTTCAATTATAACCTAGGTGACAAAAAACTATTGGTTCAATTATAACCTAGGTGAGAGAAAACTATTGGTTCAATTATAACCTAGGTGAGAAAATAACTATTGGTTCAATTATAACCTAGGTGAGAGAAAGTATTGGTTCAATTATAACCTTGGTGAGAGAAAACTATTGGTTCAATTATAACCTAGGTGAGAAAAACTATTGGTTCAATTATAACCTAGGTGAGAGAAAGTATTGGTTCAATTATAACCTAGGTGAGAGAAAACTATTGGTTCAATTATAACCTAGGTGAGAAAACTATTGGTTC
>NW_013669796.1:13355-21332 GCF_000517525.1 Limulus polyphemus
CAATTATAACCTAGGTGAGAAAAACTATTGGTTCAATTATAACCTAGGTGAGAGAAAGTATTGGTTCAATTATAACCTAGGTGAGAGAAAACTATTGGTTCAATTATAACCTAGGTGAGAAAACTATTGGTTCAATTATAACCTAGGTGAGAGAAAGTATTGGTTCAATTATAACCTAGGTGAGAGAAAGTATTGGTTCAATTATAACCTAGGTGAGAAAAACTATTGGTTCAATTATAACCTAGGTGAGAGAAAGTATTGGTTCAATTATAACCTAGGTGAGAGAAAACTATTGGTTCAATTATAACCTAGGTGAGAGAAAACTATTGGTTCAATTATAACCTAGGTGAGAAAAACTATTGGTTCAATTATAACCTAGGTGAGAAAAACTATTGGTTCAATTATAACCTAGGTGAGAGAAAGTATTGGTTCAATTATAACCTAGGTTTTATTATTATCCCCATCTGTTATATCGTAGCAAAGATTTTTTTGACTTCACATTGTTAAGTAGCCATAGCCTAATCTCCTGTAGTATTCACATTGTTAAGTAGTCTTAGCCTAATCTCTTGTAGTATTCACATTGTTAAGTAGTCATAACCTAATCTCCCGTAGTATTCACATTGTTAAGTAGTCATAGCTTAATCTCCCGTAGTATTCACATTGTTAAGTAGTCATAACCTAATCTCTTGTAGTATTCACATTGTTAAGTAGCCATAGCCTAATCTCTTGTTGTATTCACATTGTTAAGTAGTCATAAACTAATCTCTTGTCGTATTCCCATTGCTAAGTAGTCTTAGCCTAATCTCTTGTAGTATTCACATTGTTAAGTAGTCTTAGCCTAATCTCTTGTAGTATTCACATTGTTAAGTAGTCTTAGCCTAATCTCTTGTAGTATTCACATTGTTAAGTAGTCTTAGCCTAATCTCTTGTTGTATTCACATTGTTAAGTAGTCATAGCCTAATCTCTTGTTGTATTCACATTGTTAAGTAGTCATAGCCTAATCTCCCGTAGTATTCACATTGTTAAGTAGTCATAACCTAATCTCTTGTAGTATTCACATTGTTAAGTAGCCATAGCCTAATCTCTTGTAGTATTCACATTGTTAAGTAGTCATAAACTAATCTCTTGTAGTATTCACATTGTTAAGTAGTCATAAACTAATCTCTTGTAGTATTCACAATACCTCTTGTGGTAGCGTTTGTCTAGGTTTTGGGTTCAATATGATACTTCAGACTGACACAATACCTCTTGTAGTAACGTTTGTCCAGGTTTTAGGTCCAATATGATACTTCAGGATTCACTGGGACGATTTTACAAACTCCTAACCCTCGTTGCACTGAAAAACAAAATTTATACATGCTAATTACGTCGTTTGTTTACCATCATGAGTGATAACACTAACTGTTCCTTATTGGTTCAACCATTTGGAACGAATGTCTATATTACAGTTACTTTGATTGGGTTGACCAGCTTTTTCGTCGTCAATTTTGGTAGTTTGTTTTCAAATCAAGGGTGGTCAGAAATTTGGATTTCTCTTTGCCCCGCACTTAATTGATTGGCTCACAGTTGTATTTAATGAAATTATTTTAGGGATGTTCGGTACTGGATTATTCTTTCTGCCTTGACTTGCCACCGAAAAGATCTGATCTGTTGTTTGTTGGCGGCTGCACGACACGACGTAAGCCGTCGAGTCCACCACAGTATTGCTTCCCCCAATTCGTTGTCGTCGTCTAGGGTTGATTCTAACAGGGCCGTGGTTAAAAGATATATATACTGAGGTAGGCAGACGTGAAGGCAAAGTCCAGTCGAGGCATGTTGAGGTAAAGGAGAAGGCCAAATCAAGAACTGGTTGATTACAAAGCATCGAAACAAAAGGGCCTGGCTTAATTTTGACCAGCTACTTGAAACGGATGTCTATACTGTAACCACTTTTCCTTATTGGACCAGCGATTTGGAATGGATATCTATATTGTAATCAGTGTTTCTTATTGGTCCAGCTACTTGAAACGGATGTCTATATTGTAATCACTTTTCCTTATTGGACCAGCGATTTGGAATGGATATCTATATTGTAATCAGTGTTTCTTATTGGTCCAGTTACTTACAATATAGATATCCATTCCAATATAGACATCCGTTCCAAGTAACTGGACCAATAAGAAACACTGACCGTAATCACTTTTCCTTATAGAACCAGTGATTTGGAATGGATATCTATATTGTAATCAGTGTTTCTTATTGGTCCAGTTACTTGGAACGGATGTCTGTATTCTAATCAAGTGTTGTTCTGTTTTTTTGTTCTATATTTTATCAAGCGACGACGCCCGGTCTGTCATTTTGGACAAACCACGCTTTTACTGGAACAACGTGTATCAGAGAGGCTTTGGATAGAGACAGGCTGTATATGAACGAGGCGTTCTGCCGTGTCACGCGGACATGCAGTGCACGTGATTGATGGACTTAGACAATAGGGTCCGCCCGAACAGCCAGCCGGGTGCATAGGCCCAGCCTCTTGTTCGTCAGCAGCTGAGCTGTGGCGATTAAAAAAATATATGTAATGTTGAGAATGAATGTTGGTTAAATGTTTAATTTAGTTAATATAAATGTAGTGTTAAGCCACCAGTAACACTTATTGCAGTAAAATATGTCAACACAATGCCGTAAATATTGTTTGGTCTCGTGTGTTAATGGTTCAATACACGTGTGCTCTGTTGGACACACTGTTGAGAGACAACGGAAGCAGAAGTTAAGATTGTCAGAACGAGCTACCATTTTAGTTTTAGCTAGTATTCAACGAAATATCCAGTTCGTAACGAACTACTACCTTATTTTTAGCTAGTATTCAACGAAATATCCAGTTCGTAACGAACTACTACTTTAGTTTTAGCTAGTATTCAACGAAATATCCAGTTCGTAACGAACTACTATTTTTAGTTTTAGCTAATATTCAACGAAATATCCAGTTCGTAACGAACTACTACCTTAGTTTTAGCTAGTATTCAACGAAATATCCAGTTCGTAACGAACTACTACCTTATTTTTAGCTAGTATTCAACGAAATATCCAGTTCGTAACGAACTACTACTTTAGTTTTAGCTAGTATTCAACGAAATATCCACATCGTAACGAACTACTACCTTAGTTTTAGCTAGTATTCAACGAAATATCCAGTTCGTAACGAGCTACTATCTTAGTTTTAGCTAGTATTCAACGAAATATCCAGTTCGTACACATGTAGAACAAACAAAACAAAAAAAAATAAAGGAGGTGGAGTTGATAACATGCTGAAACGGACGTTTCTATTTTTCCTTCCGATTTGTGGCTGAAGTCGAACATTACTTGTATCCCAGAAGCCTCGTTCGTCACCTGTCTACCTGTACGCATGACTTGACGAGGTTCGCGTTGACTTGTTAGTACAATGCTCCGCTAAGCACGTAATGTTTGCAGTAAATCAATGTCCTCTGTATTATATTTAGTGAAAGTGATAATGAGAGTTAAGCCTAAACGAGAAAAAAAGCAGATATAAAGTTTTCTTCACAGGATACGTCATGCATATACGGGTTTTCCCATAAAACAAACAAACAAAAAATGTTCCTGGCTTTATTCAGCTGTATTATGATTATTTACTGTCAGAGGAATCACCAAATGTTCATTAGGACATGATAGGCGAATGAACATTTAGTGATTCCACGGACAGTAAATAATAATAACAATACTGCTGAATAAACGCCTATCATGTCTTAATGAACATTTGGTGATTCCACGGACAGTAAATAATCATAATACAGCTGAATAAACGCCTATCATGTCCTAATGAACATTTGGAGATTCCTCTGACAGTAAATAATCATAATACAGCTGAATAAACGCCTATCATGTCCTAATGAACATTTGGTGATTCCCCTGACAGTAAATAATCATAATACAGCTGAATAAACGCCTATCATGTCCAAATGAACATTTGGTGATTCCACGGACAGTAAATAATAATAATACAGCTGAATAAACGCCTATCATGTCATAATGAACATTTGGTGATTCCACGGACAGTAAATAGTAATAATACAGCTGAATAAACGCTTATCATGTCCAAATGAACATTTGGTGATTCCACGGACAGTAAATAATTATAATACAGCTGAATAAACGCCTATCATGTCCTAATGAACATTTGGTGATTCCACGGACAGTAAATAATCATAATACAGCTGAATAAACGCCTATCATGTCCTAATGAATACTTGAGGATTTCATTGACAGTAAGTAACACAAAGTTACTTTGGTAGCTCCTAATGATTAAAACCTTCCTGCCGAGTGTATCAGGTCAGCGACTTCGCAGGATTACAAATTATCTGAAACGGCGGCGTATTTGTACTTATATTCCCCCCCCCCACTCACCCCGAGTTGAAGATCCGATCGGACGGGTAGCGCTCCAGCAGGTTTATGAGTTGTTTATAGCCCCCTCGGGATAGTCGTCACGTGCATGTGCTGGTCAGTTATTGATGACATTCTCCATTCAGGCTGTTCGTAGCGGTCTTCTACTTTTCCGCAGGTTCAAGTCCTGTCAGTGGATTGGATGAACTCCGGTCACATGACTACTCCCGCCAGTCGGCCGTCAGCTTCATCACGATGACAGACTGCTGTCAGCTTGCACGAAACTTGACCAAGTGTTTCGAAATGCAGAAACCCCTCTACGATCCGCGGCAGGTTGACTATGTAACCTTTTACAATCAACAAACGGACATGACCAACGGATTCAGCGGTTATAACTCGGATATACTTCAGAATTGTCACCGTTCACTTTACCCCGACGAGAGTGTACATTATGGGTCCCACCCGTTATTTATGCAAAACGAGCTGCAGCAAGTCAGAATCCAGCGAGGAGACCCCTGTCTGGAGTCCTCGTCACCATTCCAAGTTTCCACACCCCTGGATGAGCGTCTTCATTCGGCCGATGATTACTACTGTCAACAAGAAACCCAGCATTCTGTGAAAGAGGCACATAAATTTCCAGAGGACGAATGTCCTTGGACCAGTGCCTCCCAGCAACATACGTTCATTCCCCCTGAATACCAGTCCGAGGCAGGTAGGAACGAATCATTAAGGATTAAAGGCTCTAAGAATGGGAAATTTAAATAAAACGCCCTCTTGAAAGGCTTAAAATGTTTTTTTTTCAGTTTTCTTGTTTTATACTTCGTCTTTTTAATATGCTTTCATTTCTTTTCATATAATTGTTATTTAAATACCAAATTATTCTAAGTCTTAGTGAAGAAAGGCTTACCAGGACGTCTTAACTTTTCCAAGAGGTATTCATTCACAGGAAGGTTTTAAGATTCTGGAGGAACCACCCAGTAGGAGAGAAATGAAGGAACATCTAACATTAGCATTATGGAAAACGTAGCTTTACATCTTCCAAGACGAAAGTTAAGAATAATTCTGAAACTGGTCAGTAGCTTTCTAGGGTGTGTGTATTTTCATGTTTTATAATGGAGAATCTCTGGTTATCTATAGGTGTAGTGTTAGCACTTTGCCTCTCCAGATGTAGTGTTAGCACTTCGTCTCTCCAGATGTACTGTTAGCACTTCGTCTCTCCAGATGTACTGTTAGCACTTTGCCTCTCCAGATGTACTGTTAGCACTTCGTCTCTCCAGATGTACTGTTAGCACTTCGTCTCTCCAGATGTACTGTTAGCACTTTGCCTCTCCAGATGTACTGTTAGCACTTCGTCTCTCCAGATGTACTGTTAGCACTTTGTCTCTCCAGATGTACTGTTAGCACTTTGCTTCTCCAGATGTACTGTTAGCACTTTGCCTCTCCAGATGTACTGTTAGCACTTTGCCTCTCCAGATATACTGTTAGAACTTTGCCTCTTCAGAAGTACTGTTAGCACTTTGCCTCTCCAGGAGTACTGTTAGCACTCTGCCTCTCCAGGAGTACTGTTAGCACTCTGCCTCTCCAGGAGTACTTTCAGCACTCTGCCTATCCAGATATACTGTTAGAACTTTGCCTCTCCAGATGTAGTGTTAGAACTTTGCCTCTCCAGATGTACTGTTAACACTTTGTCTCTACAGATGTACTGTTAGAACTTTGCCTCTCCAGATGTACTGTTAGAACTTTGTCTCTACAGATGTACTGTTAGCACTTTGTCTCTACAGATGTACTGTTAGAACTTTGTCTCTCCAAAGATGTATTGCTAATGATTTGATTTTCTATATAAATGTGTTTTGAGCACTAACTGAAGATTTAGTGTTAGCACTTTGCGTCTCTGCCAACAATTAACAAACGCTTGTTGAACCTTACACTCTCAGCGAGATCATCGGTTACATTTAGTTATATTTACGATTTACAACAAATGGCGACTTATTATCTAAAGAAGCCAACAGTTTGGCGATTTGATACAACTATTGCTTCCAGAAGCTTAAGTCTCTAATTCGTTCCCATAAAGATCAAGATAGTTTGGTTAAGTTTTCATCTTTTATTATTTATTTCGTATTAAATATTTAATTTAATATTTAAATATTTGCTCTCAGCAACAGATTATAAATGTTCTAGGCCACACTTGCTACACCCTGCCTTAATGGCGACGACGACAGCGACACCAGACGTTTGTAAGTTATG
Organism: Limulus polyphemus; assembly: GCF_000517525.1. Classification (NCBI taxonomy): domain Eukaryota; kingdom Metazoa; phylum Arthropoda; class Merostomata; order Xiphosura; family Limulidae; genus Limulus; species Limulus polyphemus. The sequence goes on from NW_013669796.1 coordinate 19,975, forward strand.
ACTTTTTTTTCTTAGCTTTCAAATGGCGTTATCTGTCAACATACCAAACAAGTTTAAATACTCGCTTTTTATCTCTACAAATTGATATATATTTTGCTTACCATGTCACGACGAGCGAAAAGACATACTTACACTAGTATGTTATAAATCTCTCTAACAACGGAGTTGTAATAAATCTTCTACTCCGCAGGGCTGGTCCTTCACATCGACCAATACCGTAGACACAATCTCCAGTAGGAAACAACACTACATCAGCCTGCCAGAGTTCTGGCTTCTACTTGTACTCGTATGGCGCATAAAGACGCACTTACCCAACCCTGCGGAGAGTGACACTGCTGCACTATAAACCGTAATAGCAATGTGGGGCGGTAGCGTTGAATTGGAGGAAGAAAACACTAGGTAGCCCTTAATGTTTAATTTTTCTCCATAAACAAACCTTACGGGTGTATCTAATGACTGTTAAGATTCCAAGTAATATGACTGACGAAGAATGATTGGCAGTTTTATAGCTGTGTTTACACTTTTTCGATTGTAGTGAGAAAAGATAATACTGAACTAACAAAACTCACAGTGTATCCTATCAAACTAACTTACCTCACTGAATATCTTACAAAACTAACAAAACTCACAGTGTATCCTATCAAACTAACTTACCTCACTGAATATCCTAAAAATAATTAAACTCACTGAATGTATAATAAAACTAACTAAACTCACAGTATATCTTACAAAACTAACGAAACTCACAGTGTATCCTATCAAACTAACTTACCTCACTGAATATCCTAAAACTAAGTAAACTCACAGAACATCCTATCAAAGTAAATAAACTCACATTATATGAAACTAATTTAAGTTGTAGATTTATGTATCGATATATGGGATTAATTTATAATAACTACTAACTTTCTACACGATGTTTATGATTAATGATATGTATATCTCTATATATCAGATTAACTTATAATAACTACTAACATTCTCCATGATATTTGTGATTAATTATATGTATATCTGTATATATCAGATTAATTTATAATAACTACTAACATTCTCCATGATATTTGTGATTAATTATATGTATATCTGTATATATCAGATTAATTTATAAGACTTACTAACTTTCTTTACAATGTTTATGATTAATGATATGTGTATCTGTATATATCAGATTAATTTATAATAACTACTAACTTTCTACACAATGTTTGTGATTAATGATATGTATATCTGTATATATCAGATTAATTTATAATAACTACTAACTTTCTACACAATGTTTGTGATTAATGATATGTATATCTGTATATATCAGATTAATTTATAAGACCTACTAACTTTCTACACAATGTTTGTGA
>NW_013669796.1:22024-23790 GCF_000517525.1 Limulus polyphemus
CAGATTAACAATGTTTGTGATTAATGATATGTATATCTCTATATATCAGATTAATTTATAATAACTACTAACTTTCTTCACAATGTTTGTGATTAATGATATGTATATCTCTATATATCAGATTAATTTATAATAACTACTAACTTTCTACACAATGTTTGTGATTAATGATATGTACATCTGTATATATCAGATTAACAATGTTTGTGATTAATGATATATATATCTGTATATATCAGATTAACAATGTTTGTGATTAATTCAATATATAAGATTGATGGCCACTTTCTTTCTTATACCAATGATAACTGGTATGTATTAATGATATGTATATCTGTATATATCAGGTTAACAATGTTTGTGATTAATTCAGTATATAAGATTGATGGCCACTTTCTTTCTTATACCAATGATAACTGGTATGTATTAATGATATGTATATCTGTATATATCAGGTTAACAATGTTTGTGATTAATTCTGTATATAAGATTGATGGCCACTTTCTTTCTTTATTATACCAATGATAACTGGTTAAGAATATTTAGAATAGCTCTTTAAACAAAATTCTAAACTTTAAAATTGAAGAACAATAAGGTAGTTTTAAAGAATAATAGAAGTGGAAAAATATAAAATTAATTCTTCTTGACTTAATGTATGTATTGCAAGTTCAATTAAAACAAAGAATGAATTAAGTTGTAGATGAACAAAAAAAACTGTTTTGTAACTTTTAGCTCACAAGTTGTAAGGTAAATTTCAATCACTTTCTCTTATCTCGTGGTTGCTTTAAACAGCTGGTCAATTCAGAATCTATCTAATTTCAATTGCTTTGTAGATTTATAATACAGACTTGCAAGATAAAGATATAATATGGTTTTGATTAACTTTAATTTACAATACAGACTCTCAAGACTAGGATATAATATAACATAATGTAATGTTCACTCAAGACTAGGATATAATATAACATAACGTAATGTTCACTCAAGACTAGGATATAATATAACATAACATAATGTTCACTCAAGACTAGGATATAATATAACATAACAATGTTCACTCAAGACTAAAATACAATATAACATAACATAATGTTCATTGACAACAAGGAACATATTAGTTCATCTAGGCTGTCCCATTTCCTGAACTAAACTAAAACTATTAAATGAAAAAAAAAAAAACCCTCAACGCCAGCCCTTATCATTCATATAGTTATCAAGCTTTCTCCTAAACTCACTTGAAGTTACTGCCTCCACAACATCTGAAAGCAACCCATTTTAAAGGCAAACTACCCTGTTAAAAAATATATATAATTCCTCATTAATCTTAAACACCTCAATCAGATCCCCTCTAACTTATCTTTTTTCAAGAGAAAAACATTTCAGAAATATAATCCTCTCTTCCTATGACAACCCCTCCATCCCAGGCACCATTTTAGTAGCCCTCTTCTAAACCCTTTCCAACAAATCAGTCCTTCCTAAGGTAAGGAGTCCAAGGCTGAACACAATACTCCAAATATTGCCTAACCAGTGACCTATACAATGAAATTATAATCTCTTTAGACTTGTATTCAGTATTATTGTAGATACGACCTGAAATCCTATTTTTCCTGCCACTAGCAACAACACACTGATTGGATGGCTTAATACTAATCAACCATTACACCAAGATCCCTTTCTTCCAAACACTGTTAAGGTTATTACCATCCAAATTATACTTATAATTCAAATTATGATAACCCACATGCATTATTTTACATTTATTATAA
>NW_013669796.1:24622-26193 GCF_000517525.1 Limulus polyphemus
GTTGGTTCCTTGACTAATTGGTGAAGAAAACCATCTTGAACAGTTTCCAAAAACTTTCTCCCTTATGGTTTGACTCTAGAATTTCCCAATCTATGTGCCTGAAATTAAAACCACTAATTTCATTAATAGCTGAAATCTTAACTTCACTGTAAAGTTTATCACTAATTCCATCAGTATGTCTGGAGGTCTGTAACAAATTCCCACTAAAAGCTTTTTCCCTTTATATCTGCTAATAGAAAACCAAACGGATTGTCTCTTTGCTATAACTTTGATATCCTCAACTTCAACAGGATGTAACTCACATTTTACATATAAAGCCACTCCTCCCATGTCTTTAGTACTTTATTCCTATTAAATAGCCTGTAATCCTGTATTTTAAAGAAATTTCTGTCCTTAAAATCAAACACTTAACCATGTTTTAGTTATTCCCATTATATCAAAATCCTCCATTCCTACCAGTGCTCTAAAGTCATCTATTTTATTTCTTATAACTTCACATTACAATAGTAACAATTAAGCCTATCCTTATAACTACTTCTATACTCATTTCTTATGCTAAACGTTTCTCTACATCTTTTTTTTTTTTACATTTAGTTTATCCTGGCCCTCACCACTGTCTAGTCATAGTTTAAAACTTCACTTATAGCTGAGTTAATGGCCCTTGTAAACAAGCCAGCCCCTACCCTATTTTAATGTAAACCATCCATTAACTGTTATCTATCAAACATTGGACTTTATGATTTGTAAAAATCTGTTTGATTAGGAAATATTTCAACAAAGTAAGGTTTCCTTTGTAGATCTAGTTTGGAACAATATATTTTTTAGATATTATCTCTTTGACTAGGAAATATTTCCTAGTCAAATAGGTATTGCTAATCAAAATCTATTGTAACAAGGAAATATTTTCAACAAAGTAAGGTTTCCTTAAAAGATCTTCGGAACGGTAGATTTGTTTTAAGAGATGCAAATGGGCTTTATGTGAGGGGTGGGGTGGGGGATTGATGGAAATAAGATAATAACTGTTTGGGGAGTGAGCGATTACGTGACTAAGAAACGCGTAAAAGAAAACAAATTATTCTTCGTAACCTGAAACGCTTGGATTTTTCGTCAGTCTTGTACGTGTGATGATTCTCGAGATATTAACACGTGTTTCTCCTTGACACTGGTGTAGTTCAGCAACTGTAAATTTTTCCGTATTTTTTTAAATATATGTTTAACTTCGTATATTTGTTTCGAACGTTCCTTTAGTAACTAGATATTTTAAATTGTTATTTATACACAGTTATTCTGTATAGCGCTCAGAAAGATTACCTTCTAATAAAAGAAAATGAACGTTCAAATAAGAATTGATGATCACTTTTCCTTTAACTCGATCTGATTCTAATATTTATTGGGTATTTTACTACTGAACACTCGTAAGTTCCTATATATTAACATGGAGCAGGTTATTTTTCTACTCTTCTTTAGTTTGAACACTCGTAAGTTCCTATATATTAACATGGAGCAGGTTATTTTTCTACTCTTCTTTAGTTTGAACACTCGTAAGTTCCTATATATTAACATGGAGCAGG
>NW_013669796.1:26808-30942 GCF_000517525.1 Limulus polyphemus
CACATTCTATTTTTTTAGAAAGCGATCGGCAGCCAACGAAAAGACCCAGGACGGCTTACACCACCGCCCAGCTAACAGAGTTGGAGAAAGAATTTCATTTTAACCGGTATTTGTGTCGACCCCGCCGTGTTGAAATGGCGGGTCTCCTTCACTTAACCGAGCGACAAATCAAGATCTGGTTTCAGAACAGACGGATGAAGCACAAGAAAGATCAGAATAAAAAAGTGCTTCGGGAAAAGTGCCCTAGTCCTCAGTCAGGAAGTGCTACTAATTCTCCTCTATCGATCCCCACGAGCCCTGCTACTCCTACCTTAGCACTCTCGGTATCAACTTCTGGACCAGCTTCGCCTTTCAACTACACGTGTCTTGGACAAGCTGACCAGTTCTCACACCGATTTACGACAGACATACACGGTGATGGTTCTCATCTTGTGCGCCCCAGTTGCCACAAACAAAACTTGGAACAAAAGTCACTTGTCGGTAGTGTCTCTGTGTCACTGTTAGAACCTGATGCTCACCCAAATATGACTGTTCTTCAAGAACCCAGATCCCCTCTGATGAACTCTAGTTCAGTGTCCGAGCACTTGTTTTACGCAGCCCTTTCTAACCAAACAGTGCCCATTCAGCAAGAACCAAAGTATTATCACGTCAATATTAATGGAGAACCCTATCCTGTCATCCATCAGGAATCACAGCCTCACTTCCATCAGTCGCCACCAGCAGTGAAATCGCATGGAATACACCCCCAAGTCCAACTGGAAACCCCTTGCCAAAATCAACAGTACCTTGTGACTAGTGACTGGACACAACAGCGCCACCTGACCTTACCTTTTGCACCAAAACTCACCCACCTTTAAATGATAACAGTGTTCTTTTTTTTTTTTCGCTTGACGATATATTTTAATATAGGTTTTTAAGTTTATCTTACTGTATGATTCAGATGCTACAAATTAGTTACATGTTTGTGTTTGGAGAGCATTTTATCAATTATATTTACTCCAGCTTTATTAAAGTTTCAAGTTAGATATTGATTTAAATGTGATAGAACTTCTGAGTAACCTGTGAGATATCACTGAAGTGTTATACACAGTATATTTTCTGTACAATATGTTTAATAACTTGTAATTAGTTCTACTTACATCATACCAACATACTTCTTTATGTACCAGTCTACGTTCATGTGGTACTTCTGTATACCAGTCTACGTTCATGTGGGACTTCTGTATACCAGTCTTTGTTCATGTGGTACTTCTGTATACCAGTCTATATTCATGTGGTACTTCTTTATGTACCAGTCTACGTTCATGTGGGACTTCTGTATACCAGTCTTTGTTCATGTGGTACTTCTGTATACCAGTCTATATTCATGTGGTACTTCTTTATGTACCAGTCTACGTTCATGTGGGACTTCTGTATACCAGTCTTTGTTCATGTGGTACTTCTGTATACTGGGGTACTTCTGAGGTAATGACGAGTTCCGTACATTATGAAGAATGTGACAATGACGAGTTTCGTACATTATGAAGAATGGGACAATGACGAGTTCCGTACATTATGATAAATGGGGTAATGACGAGTTCCGTACATTATGAAGAATGGAGCAATGACGAGTTCCGTACATTATGAAGAATGGGGTTATGACGAGTTCCGTACATTATGATAAATGGGGTAATGACGAGTTTCGTACATTATGAAGAATGGAGCAATGACGAGTTCCGTACATTATGAAGAATGGGGTAATGACGAGTTTCGTACATTATAACGAAGATTTAGAAACATACCTTTCCAACAGAACGTGAAAGACCAACATTATCGCTGGAAGGGAAAAGACATTTGTAGCTAGATAACAATCTGACCTCATGTAACATACTTATGTGGGCCTACAAAAGTATTTGATCTCTTACTGGATAACAGCGTGACAGCTCGTGTTTCTTTCCACCAACCCGGATCACCCTCCTGTCAAACACAGAACATTATACAGGTCTTGCGATTCCCAGAATTCAGCCCACCAATCACAGTCCTCCTTTTGTCGGTGACCAGACGAATGTCCAATTTGAAGTAAACTGCTTGGAATGATAGAGAATAAAAAGCACAAAGACGTGGTATAAAAATTACGTTATAGCTGAACGTATGCAGACAAAACAATATAAAACGTTAATGAAAACTACGTACGAAAAGTCCCAGAGACTCCATTAGCGTAAGGAGACCAAACAGAGTGAAACGTTTTGTATTAATTTCTTTATCGATATATACTTATACAATTTGAACTGTTTCCGACGAAACGTAATTTTCTAGTAACATTCTTCTACACAGATAGAATATCATATTGATTTATAAGATCGGATAAGATGATTATAGTACTGTTTCTTTAAAACATATTCTGTAAATCAGCACAAAATATTTTTCATGTATTATTTTGACTTCTCAGAGTACATGCATATTCGGAAAAATGTATTTAGGTATATATATGTTTCTTATTTAATGACGGTTTAACGTTTAAATATGGTATCTTGACCCGTTACCAAAGCGTGTTAACATACAGTTCTAAGTAGTTAAGATACTGTTACCAAGTGACTATAGTCCGTGAACATTAAGTAGAATGTTTAAATATGGTATCCTGACCCCTTATGAATGTATTTATAAACCATGTTGACTCACCAAAGCGTGTTAACATACAGTTCTAAGTTGTTAAGATACTGTTACCAAGTGACTATAGTCCGTGAACATTAAGTAGAATGTTTAAATATGGTATCCTGACCCGTTATGAATGTGTTTTCAAACAGTGTTGACTCAACTAAACGCGTTAACATACACACAAACCCGTAAGTGTGCATCAGTTACTCCCTTCTTACATCTCTGTAAGCCTGAGAAAAAAAGGGTAAAACCATTAAGTTAAACATAGTAGCACTGACGTTTTTTCGATTCTTTATGTCTTAGGTTGTTTAGAGAGCCATGTTCTCTTTCCTCTGGTTATGTTCGTGACTCGTAATATGTTGTGTGTTGCCTAGAATGTTTCATTAAAATCAGGATGTAACATGCTAGAGTGAAAGATAAGCTATTGTGAATTGTATGAATATAGACTGAGAAGAACCTTGCAGAGATTATATTGTGATAATAAATTCTATGCAAATAATAGTGGTTTTAATGTCCCATTTTTTGTTTCACGATATTCTAAAATAGTATAATTTTCTTTTAAACGATTTTAATTAACGTAATTAAATACCGTGTAACAACCCGAGTGTATCATGTTGAATTAAAAAATGAACAAACATAACTTATGCAACAAAAACCTTTTAATACAACGTTACAACTGGTGTACTTGTGATATAGTATGGTGAAAAAATAAAACTAACAGTTTGAAAGAAAACAGGCTACCATATAATTCAAGGTCAGGAAGATCAAGAGTTTGTAATGTAACATCTGTGTCCAGTGAGCCAACTCTAGGAACAAGATAATTCAAGATAAGGAGTTTGTAATGTAACATTTGTGTCCAGTGAGCCAACTCTAGGAACAAGATAATTCAAGATAAGGAGTTTGTAATGTAACATTTGTGTCCAGTGACCCAACTCTAGAAATAAGATAATTCAAGATAAGTAGTTTGTAATGTAACAATTGAATTATCTTGTTCCTAGAGTTGGCTCACTGGACACAAATGTTACATTACAAACCCCTTATCTTGAATTATCTTGTTCCTAGAGTTGGCTCACTGGACACAAATGTTACATTACAAACTCCTTATCTTGAACTATCTTGTTCCTAGAGTTGGCTCACTGGACATAGATGTTACATTACAAACTCCTTATATCTTGAATGATCTTGTTCCTAGAGTTGGCTCACTGGACACAAATGTTACATTACAAACTCCTTATCTTGAACTATCTTGTTCCTAGAGTTGGTTCACTGGACACAGATGTTACATTACAAACTCCTTATCGTGAATTATCTTGTTCCTAAAGTTGGCTCACTGGACACAAATGTTACATTACAAACTCCTTATCTTGAATTATCTTGTTCCTAGAGTTGGCTCACTGGACACAGATGTTACATTACAAACTCCTTATCTTGAATTATCTTGTTCCTAGAGTTGGCTCACTGGACACAAAGGAGTTTGTAATGTAACATTTGTGTCCAGTG
>NW_013669796.1:31942-33166 GCF_000517525.1 Limulus polyphemus
ATGAGGAGTTTGTAATTGTAACATTTGTGTCCAGTGAGCCAACTCTAGGAACAAGATAATTCAAGATAAGGAGTTTGTAATGTAACATTTGTGTCCAGTGAGCCAACTCTAGGAACAAGATGAGGAAGATACAAATTAATAATATTAATTTTAATATTTCTGGAATCAGTTTTCCACTTTATTCGAAGTAACGATTTATATATTTCGTTCAAACTTTAGACACATTTTCGTGGTTACTGAGTACACAATCATAACGAAATGTTTCTATATATATATATACTGTACGTAAACGTTTTTCTGTATTTACTTTTATAACGCATATATCTTGTGTGAAAACGTGATACATCTTCAAACTTTTCACGATTAGTTTCATTGTATTAGTTCACTCTTAAGTATGAATACTTTCAGGCGTCATGTATACAAATTGAACATAAAATAACTACTCATTATACACTTTCTGTATAATACCTGAAGGCATCAAGATCAGAAGGAGAAATGTATTGTTGATCTTGGTAGTAAAATATTGTCTATTTGAAACGCTATAATTGTCATAGAAACCCCACATTTTTAACTGCAAACTGATAGTTTTCCGTGAGTAGAGGAACCAAGTTTTGTTACTAAACTTCCACACTGTAATAGAAATCCCACATTTTTAACTACAAACTGATAGTTTTCCGTGAGTAGAGGAACCAAGTTTTGTTATTAAACTTCCACACTGTAATAGAAATCCCACATTTTTAACTGCAAACTGATAGTTTTCCGTGTTATAGATGAACTAAGTTTATTATTAAACTTCCACACTGTAATAGAAATCCCACATTTTTAACTACAAACTGACAGTTTTCCGTGTATAGATGAACTAAGTTTATTATTAAACTTCCACACTGTAATAGAAATCCCACATTTTTAACTACAAACTGACAGTTTTCCGTAAGTAGAGGAACCAAGTTTTGTTATTAAACTTCCACATTGTAATAGAAATCCCACATTTTTAACTGCAAACTGACAGTTTTTCGTGAGTAGAGGAACCAAGTTTTATTATTAAACTTCCACACTGTAATAGAAATCCCACATTTTTTAACTACAAACTGACAGTTTTCCGTGAGTAGAGGAACCAAGTTTTATTATTAAACTTCCACATTGTAATAGAAATCCCACATTTTTAACTACAAACTGACAGTTTTCCGTGTATAGATGAACTAAGTTTATTATTAAACTTCCACA
>NW_013669796.1:34166-35394 GCF_000517525.1 Limulus polyphemus
GTAATAGAAATCCCACATTTTTAACTGCAAACTGACAGTTTTCCGTGTATAGATGAACTAAGTTTTATTATTAAACTTCCACATTGTAATAGAAATCCCACATTTTTAACTGCAAACTGATAGTTTTCCGTGAGTAGAGGAACCAAGTTTTGTTATTAAACTTCCACGCTGTTTAGTGGGCGGAAACTGATATGGCTGGCCCAAAATAAAACCAACACAATTTTCTAATTGGCCGAAGTCTCGTGAATGTGAAACATACAGCGTGAGAAGTGTCTCGATGATTTGACCTTTTTCACTTTGGAATGTGTCCAGAAATCTTTCTTTTGCTCTGCCCCTTAATTTCCACAAGGCTGTTTCTCCGCTACGCACACATCCTCATCTTTCATTTGGAGTGCTCCACTGATGCTTCTAAGGGCACGAATTTGGGTTAGTCAGAAAATGATAAGAAACCTATAATCAACCCGAGTCAATCACAACTGCGGCTTACTTGTCCACTGGCTGACCCACACAACAGCAAACCTTGTAATAAAATGTTCTAACTTGAAATCTGTACTTTCGCTTGCATACGGGCTAATGTTGGTCAAAAGGGAAACAAATATTAAAAATATATAAAAACTTCGTTAACTACAAAACCTTATAACCGAGAGTAACCTCCAAGCTTACGTATATATAAATATATATATATATATACATATCTTTCAATTTTTTGGTGAATTTCTGATACTTTGAACTTTTCTTTGATGTTAATGACTTCACATGTATACTATTATCACTTCATGTCTTAGGGTTCAGTTTGTTTGTTTTACAGCAAAGCCATATTGGGCAATCTGCTGTGTCCACCGCTGGGAATCGAACCCCGTATTTAGCGTTGTAAGTGCGTAAGCTTACCAAGCCGCCTGCAACAGTCTCCATCACTTCATTCACATAACTGGTGCTTTTTTGTTTTGTTTTTTCAAATACCAAAATCTTCAATACTACCTGTATCCAGAACCCTAGATCTTTACAAGAACCAAAAGATGAATCACTTTTATCTTTAAACCCAAGATCTTTACAAGAACCGAAAGATGAACCACTTTTATCTTTAAACCCAGAATCCAAGATCTTTACAAGAACCAAAAGATGAATCACTTTTATCTTTAAACCGAAGATCTTTACAAGAACCAAAAGATGAATCACTTTTATCTTTAAACCCAAGATCTTTACAAGAACCAAAAGATGAATCACTTTT
>NW_013669796.1:36228-38747 GCF_000517525.1 Limulus polyphemus
TAATCGCTTTAGACGCCTGAAGTAAGCTTCAGTTCGTAAGAGTTGTTAGTTTTAATATAATCGCTTTAGATGCCTGAAGTAAGCTTCAGTTTGTAAGAGTTGGTAGTTTTAATATAATCGCTTTAGATGCCTGAAGTAAGCTTCAGTTTGTAAGAGTTGGTAGTTTTAATATAATCGCTTTAGACGCCTGAAATGTCTTCACTTCTTACTTCCTCCAACTCGTAGAATGCGGTCAACACAATATGTTTTAACCGCATAAGAAATGTTATGATTCAACCTGGCAACCTGAATAGTACACCTAGCAACCTGCTAACAGACTTTACAACGTGAATAGCAGACTTAGCAACATGAATAATATACCTAGCAACCTGAATAACAGACCTAGTAACCTGAATAACAGACCTAGTAACCTGAATAACAGACTTAAAAACCTGTATAACAGACCTATAAGCCTGAAGAGCAGACATAGCAACCTGAATAACAAACCTAGCAACATGAATAACAGACCTAGCAACGTAAATAGCAGACCTAACGACCTGTGCAACAGCCGCAATACGAAATACTTTTTCACAATAATATAACAAAACAAGGAAATGATTGATATTACAAATAAGAAAGAATCCGCACAAGTGGATTTTAAATACTAATATTTTCATTTGTTTCCAACTAGTGGCACCTGGTGATCCTTTTTCACTACTTCCTGTGTTTTTGTTCCATTTTCCTTGTCAGTCAGGAAGAACGCCTAATTCCAACCACTGGAAGTATCCGCTCAGCTCCTCTCCTGTGTCATCGTCTGGTCCTCTACAATTACGCTTTAAAAGTAGTTTGTCCTAAAACGGTAATTTGCAAAAAGAAGATTGGTCTATTAATTAGATTTCCTACCAACGAGTTGATAAAAGAAAGACATGAATGTAAAATGACGACCGAGTAGAACAAGGAAAAAGAAAAATCCGTTTAAACTTTATAACTCGGGGGATTCAGCCAATAATGTGTACCTTACAGCTTTAGCTAACTATTAGCTCGACGAGGTTGAATTTTCTTAATTGGACGTGATCCTGTAAAAAAATCAGTCAGGTGTATTTGAAACTGCTCGGGAAAACGAGAAGCATTAGCTACAGCCACTGGCTGTTTTTCGCCGGATAAAATGTCATAAGCCTATTACACATTCATCTCGACTGACGCGCTCCCCCCCCCCGCCAAAAAAAATTAAAGTTTGGGTGTATTTTCACTATTGAGTCGAAATAAAGCAGAATTGCACTGCTACCCAATCACTTGACTTTTAGAAGATACGTTTGTGTGTTAGGCACAAACAAACACCCGGTCTTTAGCGTTATAAACTAATCGCTTGACTTGTAGAAGATACGTTTGTGTGTTAGGCACAAACAAACACCCGGTCTTTAGCGTTATAAACTAATCGCTTGACTTGTAGAAGATACGTTTGTGTGTTAGGCACAAATAAACACTTTACAAATTTGTACTTTACAAATGTTTAAGTCTATGTACATATATATATATAGTTGTCTTGGATAATTTGCTATTAATCTATGCAATCTATCTGTTTGTCTGTCTACAGTGACAAAGGTCGTATAGTAATTATGCCCCCTCCCGTGACTTGGTCCACTTGGAATGGTGCAACACAGGATTTCAAAATAAAACATGGTTTAACTATGTACCAAAGAAAACGGCACTCTGAAAATACCTGAAACTGATAAATGAAATCCATATTCCTGGATTCGCAATTTGAAAAGTCCAACAAATACCAAATATTATTTCTTCCAAGCAGAAACACCCATCTTACTCTGCCCTTCATCTTCTTTCTCGCCGTGAGAACAAAATCATGCATGCAAATCCGTTCTACAAATATGTCAGAATATAACGTTAAGCCTACGTGTCAACAAACGTTAGCGAGTGTTTCCTCGATAGCAAGACCCGCTCAACATTCATTAGGAAAATTTTAAAAACATAGAAGTAAAACAAAAAATGTAAATATATATAAAATAGGAAATATATTTATCGTATTTAACAATTATTCTAATTAAGGATAATTCCATTTTTACCTTATAAATATATCTAGTGGATGAGAACTTTGTGTACGAGGATTAAAACCTCTCTCTTCGGGTGTACATCAAACACACCGTGGCACCACTTTCTCTTCGGGTGTATATCAAAGACACACCCTGGCCCCACTCTATCTTCGGGTGTACAACAAACACACCGTGGCACCACTCTGTCTTCGAGTGTACATCAAACACACCGTGGCACCACATTCTCCTCGGATGTACATCAAAGACACACCCTGCACCTCTCTCTCTCTTCGGGTGTACATCAAAGAACACCCTGGCCCCACTCTATCTTCGGGTGTACATCAAACACACCGTGGCACCACTTTCTCCTCGGATGTACATCAAAGACACACCATGCACCATTTTCTCTTCGGGTGTACATCAAAGACACACCGTGGCACCACTTTCTCTTCGGGTGTACATCAAAGACACACCCTGCACCTCTCTCTCTTCGGA
>NW_013669796.1:39581-43241 GCF_000517525.1 Limulus polyphemus
GGTGTACATTAAAGATACACCCTGGCCCCACTCTATCTTCGGGTGTACATTAAAGATACACCCTGGCCCCACTCTATCTTCGGGTGTACATCAAAGACACACCCTGGCTCCACTCTATCTTCGGGTGTACATTAAAGATACACCCTGGCCCCACTCTATCTTCGGGTGTACATCAAAGACACACCCTGGCTCCACTCTATCTTCGGGTGTACATTAAAGATACACCCTGGCCCCACTCTATCTTCGGGTGTACATCAAAGACAACATGTTCTGTCGCTTTAAAAGGATAGAAAAGATACACATGTTTGTATTAGTGTTTCGTTAACCAATAATATTATTGTCTCTATTAGTGGTAGTGGGATGTCGTAATATTTGCTGAAGCTTATGAAACAAACACCTTTGTACTCTACGGTAGTTATTCTTCTTCTACAACATTCTATTGAAACGTTTTTTTGTTACCTTGTATTTTATTTTACTGTTGTCAAATTGCTGACTGGATCGTGTATTTATCGGTTCTTCCATATTTAACCTACCCAGCAAGCGGGAAACTTATTGGTACGTTAACGTGCTATGATTAAACCATTAACGAGCTATCAAGAGTCGTTCGTTACTCTACGGGTAATCGTCTCAGTGTCTTAATAAGGAGGATGGCCGGTGTTAACAGCAGGCGTCGATATCAAAACAAAAACACCACTTTAGAAAATGACTTGTCACTGCTAACCAGAATTATGCAAATGTCTCCTGTTTGAAAACAAATTGAAGCTGAAAACTGACACCCTCTTCTCTACTATACGAATAAATAACATGATGATTAAAAACCCGAGCGCTTTCGAAAAGGTGGACCTTTCTTCCTCAGAGGCAAACTGATTATAATAATAATATTCCAACCTCACTATATTCGTCATATCCAGTTTGCCCCTCCACCTTTTCGAAAAGGCTCGGGTTATAGGGTTTTTTATCATCATGTATCAAGACTTCTTGAACCTATGTGTTTTTCTGACATCATAAATATATAAAAAACGATACGTACTTTCATCATTTTTTATTCGTTTCAGGATTGATTGCCTCATGATAGAACGTTTGTTTGTTTCTAGTTAAAAACAAAGCTACAGTCTGGGCTATATGTAGTGTGCCCACCACCGGTATCGAAACCTGGTTTTAGCGTTATAAGGTCGCATACTCGATAGAAGGATATTATTATTATTTGAATGCTGAAAGAATTATAAGTCAGGTAAAAAAAAAAATATATGATTAAGAGCTGTGTATAAGTAATATTCGTGTCAAACTGTGATGTTCATTCTTTGCTCATTAACCATATTCTTTAAATCCAGATAATTCTGACACACACACACAGTTAGTTATTTTTGAAGAAGCCGTCTTTAAGCAGTTCTTCTGAGATCAAGCAGAGAATTAGGGTTAAATAGGTAATTCGTTTGAAACTCAGGGTGTGTCTGTTTGTAGTTAAGCCCAAGGCTACACAATGTATTTGTGCCCATCACGGGTATCGAAAGCAGGTTTGTAGCGTTATAAGTCCGAAGACTTGCCGCTGCTTCACTGGGGAGGGTGGAGTAGGAATTCTGGGTTCTCCCCAGACTTTACGATGACCGTTTCACAATGTTCTCAACTGAATAAACGGATTCTCCCCAGACATTTCTGGGGAGAATCCGTCTATTCAGTTGAGAACATTGTGAAACGGTCATCGTAAAGTCTGGGGAGAATCCGTCTATTCAGTTGAGAACATTGAAACGGTCATCGTAAAGTCTGGGGAGAATCCGTCTATTCAGTTGAGAACATTGAAACGGTCATCGTAAAGTCTGGGGAGAATCCGTCTATTCAGTTGAGAACATTGTGGAACGGTCATCGTAAAGTCTGGGGAGAATCCGTCTATTCAGTTGAGAACATTGAAACGGTCATCGTCTTTACGATGACCGTTTCACAATGTTCTCACCAGAATAGACGGATTATCCCCAGACTTTACGGTGACCGTTTCAATGTTCTCAACAGAATAGACGGATTCTCCCCAGACTTTACGATGCCCGTTTCAATGTTCTCAACAGAATAGAAGGATTATCCCCAGACTTTACGATGACCGTTTCACAATGTTCTCAACAGAATAGACGGATTCTCTCCAGACTTTACGATGACCGTTTCAATGTTCTCAACAGAATAGACGGATTCTCTCCAGACTTTACGATGACCGTTTCACAATGTTCTCAACAGAATAGACGGATTCCCCCCAGACTTTACGATGACCGTTTCAATGTTCTCAACTGAATTGGCGAGTCTAGCTGACCAGTGGTTTACTCCAGCGAGTGTCTAGAAGCTCATTCCGTCTGATAAACAAGGATCGATCCCGTGGGAATACAACCAGTCGTATCGAACCAGATGGGGCTAGAAGGGAGAGATAAATTGGAGCGGGAATATTCGGTGGCGACCAGCTCGATAGGTGGAATATTCGGTGGCGACCAGCTCGATAAGTGAGCCCAATCTTAGGCAGAAACGTAGTCAATCTCTGAATGAATACTTTATCGTAAACTCTTAGAAGAGGTGACAAGGAAATGACCATTGTTTTGAACTTATTAGAAAATATAAGTCAGTTCGTAGGAAGCGGACAGAGGAGGGAACTTTTTCGGTTCTGAATTTCCATATATTTTTTTTAGTTTTAGATCTTATGAAACTAAGGAATATCACAATCTCTAACTGTTTCAGTGAATAGCACCACATGCTCAGCAAAATGAAACACGTCCTGTTCACTATTAGATTACGATAAGAAAAGAATCGTTGTACTCTGAAGAACACAAATCTGCTCTGGCCCCTCTACGTTTTATTATTATCATCGTGTGAAACGACACTTTTTATACCAGAACACAAACGTCTCTGTTGTTCTAAATGTTTCTCATACACTCGGGAACAGAGTAGAGGCTGGTGAAGATGATGCCCTTCACGACGGACACCATCCACCCTTAGTTCAGTAATGGAACTATCCGACAAGAACATCATAAATCATGTCTGCGGGCTAAGCAGCTATAAAAATCTAGACAAGACATTAAAATTTCTTCTGACACGAAAACCTTTAGTCCCCATACAACGAGAATGTGGCTGTCCCTGAAAAAAATGGACAAACAGTGCGACTTTTTCACACAACTGGCGTATGTGAAGACAAGGGTTGAGAATACAAACAGTACGACTTGTTCACACAACTGGCGTATGTGAAGACAAGGGTTGAGAAGACAAACAGTACGACTTGTTCACACAACTGGCGTATATGAAGACAAGGGTTGAGAAGACAAACAGTACGACTTGTTCACACTACTGGCGTATGTGAAGACAAGGGTTGAGAAGACAAACAGTACGACTTGTTCACACGGCTGGCGTATGTGAAGACCAGGGTTGAGAAGACAAACAGTGCGACTTGTTCACACAACTGGCGTGTGTGAAGACAAGGGTTGAGAAGACAAACAGTGCGACTTGTTCACACAACTGGCGTGTGTGAAGACAAGGGTTGAGAAGACGAACAGTGCGACTTTTCACACTACTAGCGTGTGTGAAGACAATGGTTGAGAAGACAAACAGTGCGACTTGTTCACACGGCTGGCGTATGTGAAGACAATGGTTGAGAAGACAAACAATACGATTTGTTCACACAACTGGCATATGTGA
>NW_013669796.1:44241-46653 GCF_000517525.1 Limulus polyphemus
ACAGTGCGACTTTTCACACTACTAGCGTGTGTGAAGACAATGGTTGAGAAGACAAACAGTGCGACTTGTTCACACGGCTGGCGTATGTGAAGACAATGGTTGAGAAGACAAACAATACGATTTGTTCACACAACTGGCATATGTGAAGACAATAGTTGAGAAGACAAACAATACGATTTGTTCACACGGCTGGCGTGTGTGAAGACAAGGGTTGAGAAGACAAACAGTACGACTTGTTCACACGGCCTGCGTAGATGTTCGTATTTAATAACATCAACCTCTGACAATCGTACCGGTTTTAATTATGAGAACTAAAACAGTTCACTCCACTCTCTTTATCTGTTAGAATACCAAACTATCATTACCTGTTGTAATATCACACTAGCTTTAC
This sequence comes from Limulus polyphemus, assembly GCF_000517525.1. Lineage (NCBI taxonomy): Eukaryota > Metazoa > Arthropoda > Merostomata > Xiphosura > Limulidae > Limulus > Limulus polyphemus. The sequence goes on from NW_013669796.1 coordinate 44,633, forward strand.
CTGTTATAATATCACACTTTCTTTATCTGTTAGAACACCAAACTATCTTTACCTGTTATAATATCACACATTCTTTACCTGTTATAATACCACACTTTCTTTACCTGTTATAATATCACACATTCTTTACCTGTTATGATATCACACATTCTTTAGCTGTTGGAATACCAAACTATCTTTACCTGCTAGTGTTTCAGATAGAGACCAGTACCCTACTGCGCATGTTGAATACTTTATATGTATTTTACTGCCATTATTTACTGAGTGTAACTTGAACTATTAGGGTACAGAGAAAAAAATGTATAAGTGAATGCCTTGTGTCTGAAATAGTTGTTGTACTATCCCTGAGATACAACAGATACCACACTTTTACTATCACTGAGATACAACAGATACCACACTTTTACTATCACTGAGATACAACAGATATCACACTTTTACTATCACTGAGATACAACAGATACCACACTTTTACTATCCCTGAGATACAACAGATATCACACTTTTACTATCACTGAGATACAACAGATACCACACTTTTACTATCCCTGAGATACAACAGATATCACACTTTTACTATCACTGAGATACAACAGATACCACACTTTTACTATCACTGAGATACAACACATATCACACTTTTACTATCACTGAGATACAACAGATATCACACTTTTATTGTATCTCAGTGATAGTAAAAGTGTGATATCTGTTGTATCTCAGTGATAGTAAAAGTGTGATATCTTTTGTATCTCAGTGATAGTAAAAGTGTGGTATTTTTGTATCTCAGTGATAGTAAAAGTGTGGTATCTGTTGTATCTCAGTGATAGTAAAAGTGTGGTATCTGTTGTTTCTCAGTGATAGTAAAAGTGTGGTATCTGTTGTATCTCAGTGATAGCGTTGTTATTCAGGTGTCAGGGTGTCAAGAACACTGTAACGTTGTTATTCAGGTATTAGGTTGTCCAAGAACATTGTGATAGTAAAAGTGTGGTATCTGTTGTATCTCAGTGATAGTAAAAGTGTGGTATCTGTTGTATCTCAGTGATAGTAAAAGTGTGGTATCTGTTGTATCTCAGTGATAGTAAAAGTGTGGTATCTGTTGTATCTCAGTGATAGTAAAAGTGTGGTATCTGTTGTATCTCAGGGATTGTAAAAAGTGTGGTATCTGGTAATGTTGTTATTCAGGTATCAGGTTGTCCAAGAACACTGTAATGTTGTTATTCAGGTATCAGGGTGTCAAGAACACTGTAAAGGTTGTCCAAGAACATTGTAACGTTGATATTCAGGTATCAGGTTGTCCAAGAACACTGTAACATTGTTATTCAGGTATCAGGTTGATCAAGAACACTGTAACGCTGTTATTCAGGTATTCGGTTTTCCAAGAACACTGTAACATTGTTATTCAGGTATCAGGTTGTCAATAACACTGTAACGTTGTTATTCAGGTATTAAGTTGTCCAAGAACACTGTAACATTGTTATTCAGGTATCAGGTTGTCAATAACACTGTAACGTTGTTATTCAGGTATTAAGTTGTCCAAGAACACTGTAACGTTGTTATTCAGGTATCAGGTTGTCAAAAACGCTGTAATGTTGTTATTCAGGTATCAGGTTGTCAAAAACACTGCAATGTTGTTATTCATGTATTCGGTTGTCCAAGAACACTGTAACGTTGATATTCAGGTATCAGGTTGTCCAAGAACACTGTAACGTTGATATTCAGGTATCAGGTTGTTCAAGAACAATGTAACGTTGTTATACAAATATTAGGTTGTCCAGGAACACTGTAACGTTGTTATTCAGGTATCAGGTTGTCCAAGAACACTGTAACGTTGTTATTCAGGTATCAGATTGTCAAGAACATTAACACCCTGATACCTGAATAACAACGTTACAGTGTTATTGGACAACCGAATACCTGAATAACAGCGTTACAGTGTTCTTGATCAACCTGATACCTGAATAACAATGTTACAGTGTTCCTAGACAACCTAATACCTGAATAACAACGTTACAGTGTTA
>NW_013669796.1:47475-51020 GCF_000517525.1 Limulus polyphemus
AATTTACAGAAGCACTGCAGTAAAATAAAACATGTTTAATTTACAGGAGCACTGCTGCAAAATAAAACATGTTTAATTTACAGAAGCACTGCAGTAAAATAGAACATGTTTAATTTACAGGAGCACTGCGGTAAAATAAAACATGTTTAATTTACAGGAGCACTGCGGTAAAATAAAACATGTTTAATTTACAGGAGCACTGCGGTAAAATAAAACATGTTTAAAAAACAGGAGCACGGCGGTAAAATAAAACATGTTTAATTTACAGGAGCACTGCAGTAAAACAACACTTCTTTAATTTACAGGAGCACTGCGGTAAAATAAAACATGTTTAATTTACAGGAGCACTGCGGTAAAATAAAACATGTTTAATTTACAGGATCAACACGGTAAAACATAACAACAATGTTGTTGGTAAAAAAAAAAACTATTTTGAACCACGTGCACCAAAAGAGACAAGAAGCTGTACCGGCGACGTCATACTCTATGTCCGTATAAGATATAGGCCCTGGTGGTGGTGGGTTGAGTTAGAAAACATGTTCGACGTGACAAAGACCCTATATACCGAGCCAACGATCTGGACTCTATTTGGAAATTAGAAAACCCGTTTTAGAGTTAATTCCTAAAATATGTCTGCGGTAGTGGGGGGTAGAGAGCAATATCTTTCTTTGCCCCTATGTTCGCCTGTTTCAGTTATTTCTGTGGTTCCAGGTGGACCATCTAGAAATATAACGGTTTTATCAAAATAGGTAGACATTGCACGTGCTACGTCTCAGGCTAAAACACGCGCTCACCTGAAACAGAATCAATACCTCTACACGCGGAGTGTTGCACGAAACATGACACAGCTAGAAGTATCGCACGAAACTTGACACAGCTAGAAGTGTCGCACAAGATATGACACAGCTAGAAGTGTCGCACAATATATAGCACAGCTAGTAGTGTCGCACAAGACATGACACAGCCAGAAGTGTCGCACAAAATATGACACAGCTAGAAGTGTCGCACAAGATATGACACAGCTAGAAGTGTCGCACAAGATATAACACAGCTAGTAGTGTCGCACAAGATATGACACAGCCAGAAGTGTCGCACAAGATATGACACAGCTAGAAGTGTCGCAAAAGATATGACACAACCAGATGTGTCGCACAAGATATGACACAGCCAGAAGTGTCGAACGAAACATAACATAGCTAGAAGTGTCGCACGAGACGTGGCACAGCTCATAGATACATACTATAGAAAGAGTGTCTGGATGTAATGATAAACAAGCAACTCCTCGAGCTGGCTGAATTAAAAATTATGTCGATAGGAGTTTTTGGGTTCTTCAAGTGTGTAAACACTTACCAGAAATACCGGGTCTCGTTCATTAAAAAAGTTTTAGTTACAAACACTACAGGACAGCTCTCCATAGGTTGATCACACTTCCTGGAAAGTCACGTGACACCAGTTAGTTGTGTTGGTTAGATAACACAACAATTTTCACATAGTGTAGAAATGAAGACAGAAATGTTTCTTCAACCTGTAGGTTAGCAACACCTAGTTGAATTGTTAAGTAGGGGTAGGCCCCCTATAGGCAGGTTAACTGTGTTCACCTCTGCTGCTTGAGTGGAACACTTCGCTAACGAAGATCGAGCTGGCGATTGTTAACTTCCAACCGTTCGTTTAGGAAACTCAAACTAACAGCTATTGCATTGTTAGTTAAAACTAAGGAGCTCAAGATATCTAGAATTTGTCTTTTTGACTAACAAAAGGATTTATTAGAAGTCGAGAATTTGAACGGGAGGAGCTACTCAAGGGCCGAGCACGCGCACGGCGAGAGGATCAAAGACTCACTGCTAGCGTTTCTTTTATTCACAAAGCTGGTGACGTTTTCCATTGGTTCAAACAATCACGTGACGCAACAGAAATGGTCGGATTCCGTTATCAATCCAGAAATGCGACTCAATGCTGGTTGAAGGAAGTGGTGTAAAGGCGCTCGCGGCTGAAATTAACGACGACAATTTTGATTCCCAATGTCGGACTTTTAGCGAAGATTTTGGTGCCATCTGCGGGATGGAGAGCGGGTTTATCAACAGCCAGCCGTCCATGGCAGAATTTATGACGGCGGCGCCTCACAGAGGACCATCAATCAACAACTCGCCACCTCTCTGCCAACTGGAGAATGTGAATCAGCAGCCCCTCGCTCCTGCTGTGTGTTCAGCGACAGTCCAGTCAACTAAACATCCCGGCTCGGGAGACGGGCTCGACGTTTCGGTCCCGGAGTATCCTTGGATGAAGGAAAAGAAAGCCGTGCGCAAACAGCATCAAGGTAAAATTTGTTTGTTTGTTTTTTACTGACCTCCAATAGTTGAAGACTATTAGTTTTTAAAAGTAATGTTTTATTGTACACCTTATAATGAAGAGTGCTGACCGCCGAGGGTATCAATCACTCGGCTACGGTTGTCAATCTTAGACTCACGCCAAGCCACGGTGTGAGTGTCAGCTTTCTCCAGCTGAGTGAATAATCAGTTTGTTCTGCTGCTCTGTGGTGAGGATAGGATAATACCACCCCACAGTTACATGATATTATATAATATCAGAACAATATATGATATTAGGAGGCCATATCAGGATACTACATGGTATCAGGATGCTATATAATATCAGAATACCATACAATGTCAGGGTTTCCGGATGGTACATAACATCAGGCTATTAGTATAATGTGATATCAAGATACTATAAGACAAAAGATGGCCTTGTGAGTGACATTTCTAAACATGGACATCAGACATTTCAAGATTATGTTAAGTATAGGCTTTGTCGTATTTACACAAGATATCTGTTAAAAGACATAGAGATAACACTGACAACACAGTAACTAATACAATATTAAGCCTTCCTAATTAGTCACTTCATTAAACCTCTAGTGGCACATCTTTATTTCAGTGTTAATGAGGAGTTACAAAGTACTGAACTTAGCTCGTGTTCTTTTACTCTGTAAAACTTTAGAATTGACGACAATGCGGGCTGGTTTCTATAAAGAGAAAATATTCGTTGAAACAAGCCAGTGTTGCCTCTGACTACAAAATAGGAGCAGAGTGACAGCTGTAGGATCATCCCAAGCAGCTTTAGTTACGAGATAAGTTGTAGTTCCTTAAGCCGTTTCACAGTCATTTACGGTTGTTTATTCAGGTTATTTTATTATGTTTTTCTGTTTATTAAGACTCTGTTTTTATTGTAGTAGTTTATTCAGGGTTTGTTTTTATTGTAGTAGTTTATTCAAGGTTTGTTTTTCTTGTGGTAGTTTATTCAGGATTTGTTTTTGTTGTGATTTTTTCTTCAGGGGTTGTTTTTATTGTGGTGGTTCATTCAAGGTTTGTTTTTCTTGTGGTAGTTTATTCAAGGTTTGTTTTTCTTGTGGTAGTTTATTCAAGGTATATTTTTATTGTGGTAGTTTATTCAAGGTTTGTTTTTCTTGTGGTGGTTCATTCAAGGTTTGTTTTTCTTGTGGAAGTTTATTCAAGGTTTGTTTTCTTGTGGTAGTTTATTCAAGGTAT
>NW_013669796.1:51938-66865 GCF_000517525.1 Limulus polyphemus
TATTCAAGGTATATTTTTATTGTGGTAGTTTATTCAAGGTATATTTTTATTGTGGTAGTTTATTCAAGGTATATTTTTCTTGTGGTAGTTTATTCAAGGTATCTTCTTATTGTGGTAGTTTATTCAAGGTATATTTTTGTTGTGGTAGTTTATTCAAGGTATATTTTTATTGTGGCAGTTTATTCAAGGTATATTTTTATTGTGGTAGTTTATTCAAGGTATCTTCTTAATGTGGTAGTTTATTCAAGGTATATTTTTGTTGTGGTAGTTTATTCAAGGTATATTTTTATTGTGGTAGTTTATTCAAGGTATGTTTTTATTGTGGTAGTTTATTCAAAGTATATTTTTCTTGTGGTAGTTTATTCAAGGTATATTTTCTCGTGGTAGGTTATTCAAGGTATATTTTTATTGTGGTAGTTTATTCAAGGTATATTTTTATTGTGGTAGTTTATTCAAGGTATATTTTTCTTGTGGTAGGTTATTCAAAGTATATTTTTATTGTGGTAGTTTATTCAAGGTATATTTTTCTTGTGGTAGGTTATTCAAAGTATATTTTTATTGTGGTAGTTTATTCAAGGTATATTTTCTTGTGGTAGTTTATTCAAGGTATATTTTTCTTGTGGTAGTTTATTCAAAGAATATTTTTATTGTGGTTTTTCTTCAATCATTCCAAAATAAGTTAGTCATGATCTTCTGGTTCAATTATTACAAAATAAGTCAGCCATGATCTTCTGGTCCAATTATTCCAAAATAAGTTAGTCATGATCTTCTGGTCCAATTATTCAAAAATAAGTAAGTCATGATCTTCTGGTTCAATTATTACAAAATAAGTCAGCCATGATCTTCTGGTCCAATTATTCCAAAATAAGTTAGTCATGATCTTCTGGTCCAATTATTCAAAAATAAGTTAGTCATGATCTTCTGGTCCAATTATTCAAAAATAAGTAAGTCATGATCTTCTGGTCCAATTATTCAAAAATAAGTTAGTCATGATCTTCTGGTCCAATTATTCCAAAATAAGTTAGTCATGATCTTCTGGTCCAATTATTCAAAAATAAGTCAGTCATGATCTTCTGGTCCAATTATTCAAAAATAAGTCAGTCATGATCTTCTGGTCCAATTATTCCAAAATAAGTTAGTCATGATCTTCTGGTCCAATTATTCAAAAATAAGTCAGTCATGATCTTCTGGTTCAATTATTCCAAAATAAGTCAGTCATGATCTTCTGGTCCAATTATTACAAAATAAGTCAGTCATGATCTTCTGGTCCAATTATTACAAAATAAGTAAGTCATGATTTTCTGGTCCAATTATTCCAAGATAAGTCAGTCATGATCTTCTGGTCCAATTATTACAAAATAAGTAAGTCATGATTTTCTGGTCTAATTATTCCAAGATAAGTCAGTCATGATCTTCTGGTCCAATTATTCCAAAAGTGTTAATTAATTTTAAAGTAAACTCCATAGAATTATGAGCCTTATAAATTCTGATAATAAACCCTTGGTTTGTTTTTGTTTACTTGTTGAATTTCGCGCTATATAATATCAGAATGTCCTTTCGCGGATAAGCGTGATTTTGTAACGTGTCACGTGAATATGACGTAAAGTAAATAATCTATTTTTTACGAGAATACGACGATATTCTCATAACATCCCTAATAACTCTGAAATTCGCTAACAGTTAGGATTATCATCAGAAACAAACGGTACCATGTCCATAGATACCTTAACTATCTTTTCTAACTACGAGGATAAAGTAACACAGATCAAAAGTTATATAAACATCCTGTTTTGTGTGCTGATACTAATATAAGTAAGTACACGAACGTACTTTGATATTCTTAATTCAGGGGGTGTTTTAACCCCTAACCAGCACAATTAGTAGCGAGGGCTGACACTGATGAAGATGGATGAAGATGAGAGGCAGTTGTGTCTTGGATTTTCTTAAATACGTCACTGATTCACTTACAATAGTAGGACCTCTGGTGTCACATATCTGCACACAACTCTGTTGAATGTTCTTTGAGTATTATCTATTTATTCGATATTTTTAACTTATCTGTTCAGCAACGGAGAACTTTAATAACAAGAGAATCGACACTGATCTGGGGCCCAATCTTACTCTTGTTTTGATGAGAAACAATGTTGTGCCAAGAATGAGATGATAACCACGTGCACCTGTTAAAAGAAATGTGAGCCCATGTTACAGATGATGTGTTCTCTAGGGAAACAACTTGAGGTAGAGTGTAGTTGGAATACTTAAATACTCTTATTTTAAATGGTTCTTAGAGTGGGCTGTTCTGGATTATTGGGGATTTATTTAGTCGCAATATGTTGTTCTATACGGGGTGATATTGTAAAGATCATTGGGGATTTATTTAATAACAATATTGTTGTTCTGTGCGGGGTGATATTATTAAATAAATCCCCAATGATCTTTATCACAATATTGTTGTTCTGTACGGGGTGATATTGTTTGACAATGTTCACTTCTAAGTATAACACTCTTCTCTAATATGTTTAATAGTGTTCACTCCTAAGTTTCACACTGCTCCATAATAAGTTTGACAGTGTTCTCTCCTAAGTTTCACACTGCTCTCTAATATGTTTGACAGTGTTCTCTCCTAAGTTTCACACTGTTCTCTAATATATCTGACAGTGTTCACTCCTAGGTTTCACACTGTTCTCTAATATATCTGACAATGTTCACTTCTAAGTTTAACACTCTTCTCTAATATGTTTAATAGTGTTCACTCCTAGGTTTCACACTGTTCTCTAATATATCTGACAGTGTTCACTTCTAAGTTTAACACTCTTCTCTAATATGTTTAATAGTGTTCTCTCCTAAGTTTCACACTGTTCTCTAATATATCTGACAGTGTTCACTTCTAAGTTTAAAACTCTTCCCTAGTAAGTCTAATACAGTTGACTCTTAAGTTTAATACTCCGCTGTTCATTCAAAACTTTGACACTCTCTACAATTCATGCATATGTTTAACACTGTTTGCTTCTACGTTGGACACTCTTCACTGGTAATTTCTCCCATCTTTATATACGTATCTAATAACAACTAATTCCGCAGAGTTAAAAGCTTGAGTTTATCTGAGAAAGTTTTGTCATATTTCAAAAACACTGGAACTATATAATAAAATTATACTTTCTGAATAACTGAAGAGTTATTTTAATATCGAAACTTTGTTTGAGTGATTTCATTTGAGGGTTCAAGCACCGATATTCGTCTTATCCCTACTGACTGAAACTACATAGTTCTTAAAGTTTCGACACTTTTGTTGAGTTTACATATTGCACTACAAAACAACAAACTTAAGTACACAAAGTTTAAATTTAAGTAGAGAGCTTTAGACAGTTTAAAGTTAAGTGAAGAGCTTTAGACAGTTTAAAGTTAAGTGAAGAGCTTTAGATAGTTTAAAGTTAAGTGAAGAGCTTTAGATAGGTTAAAGTTAAGTAGAGAACTTTAGATTGTAGAAAGTTAAGTGAAGAGCTTTAGATAGTTTAAAGTTAAGTGAAGAGCTTTAGATAGTTTAAAGTTAAGTGAAGAGCTTTAGATAGGTTAAAGTTAAGTAGAGAACTTTAGGTTATAGAAAGTTAAGTAGAAAGATTTAGATAGTTTAAAGTTAAGTAGAGAACTTTAGGTTATAGAAAGTTAAGTAGAAAGATTTAGATAGTTTAAAGTTAAGTAGAGAACTTTAGATTGTAGAAAGTTAAGTAGAGAGATCTAGATAGTTTAAAGTTAATTAGAGAACTTTAGGTTATAGAAAGTTAAGTAGAGAGGTTTAGATAGTTTAAAGTTAATTAGAGAATTTTAGGTTATAGAAAGTTAAGTAGAGAACTTTAGGTTATAGAAAGTTAAGTAGAGAGGTTTAGATAGTTTAAAGTTAATTAGAGAATTTTAGGTTATAGAAAGTTAAGTAGAGAACTTTAGGTTATAGAAAGTTAAGTAGAGAACTTTAGGTTATAGAAAGTTAAGTAGAGAACTTTAGGTTATAGAAAGTTAAGTAGAGAGGTTTAGATAGTTTAAAGTTAATTAGAGAATTTTAGGTTATAGAAAGTTAAGTAGAGAAACATATGTCGTGACTGTCTCAACGTTTCGGTTATTAACCTTGATCTTTCTTTATTCAGGAAACATATGTCGTGACTGTCTCAACGTTTCGGTTATGAACCTTGATCTTTCTTTATTCAGGAAACATATGCCGTTACTGTCTCTACGTTTCGGTTATGCCAGTTTTTAAAGAGTACAGGGACAGTTCCATGTAGTATCTTCCTTGTATTCAAAGCTTGAAAGATAACAAAGTTCAAACAGGGTTTTCATACGCTACGGATCTCGTTCTGTGTATTTTACTAAACACTGAGTTTTATATTAGAAAATATAGCTTGTTTAGAGTTTCCTATTACTAATGGAAGGGTAAAAAACAAATAAAGTGCAAATTTGTTCAACAAAAACAACAAATAGTTACAGAAAAATGTAAACACAATAATAATAATAGAGTAAGTATACCAAGAACAGTTTGTATGACACAACTTTGTAAACACGGTAATAATAATAATAGAGTAAGTATACCAAGAACAGTTTGTATGACACAACTTTATAAACACGGTAATAATAATAATGGAGTAAGTATACCAAGAACAGTTTGTATGACACAACTTTGTAAACACAGTAACAATAATAGAGTAAGTATACTTGGAACAGTTTGTATGACACAACTTTGTAAACACGGTAATAATAATAGAGTAAGTATACTTGGAACAGTTTGTATGACACAACTTTGTAAACACAGTAACAATAATAGAGTAAGTATACCAAGAACAGTTTGTATGACACAACTTTGTAAACACAATAACAATAATAGAGTAAGTATATCAAGTAAACACAGTAACAATAATAGAGTAAGTATACCAAGTACAGTTTGTATGATACAACTTTATAAACACGGTAATAATAATAGAGTAAGTATATCAAGAACAGTTTGTATGACACAACTTTGTAAACACAGTAACAATAATAGAGTAAGTATATAAAGTTGTGTCATACAAACTGTTTTTGGTATACTTACTCTATTATTATTACCGTGTTTACAAAGTTGTGTCATACAAACTGTTCTTGATAAACACAGTAACAATAATAGAGTAAGTATACCAAGAACAGTTTGTATGACACAACTTTGTAAACACGGTAATAATAATAATAGAGTAAGTATATCAAGAACAGTTTGTATGACACAACTTTATAAACACGGTAACAATAATAGAGTAAGTATATCAAGAACAGTTTGTATGACACAACTTTATAAACACAGTAATAACAATAATAGAGTAAGTATACCAAGAACAGTTTGTATGACACAACTTTGTAAACACGGTAATAATAATAGAGTAAGTATACCAAGAACAGTTTGTATGACACAACTTTATAAACACAATAATAATAGAGTAAGTATATCAAGAACAGTTTGTATGACACAACTTTGTAAACACGGTAATAATAATAGAGTAAGTATATCAAGAACAGTTTGTATGACACAACTTTGTAACTACTTCTAAACACAATAACAATCTTTAGGTTCATGACATCTTAGTTTATTAGTTCATAAGAGAAAGCCTTAAGCTCACGTGCTTTCTGAATATTATTTGAAAAACTCAATCTCCGGCTCTAACCCTAAATATATTCAAGGTTCTCATATTTAAAATTAAAAAACAAAGTATTAAAATGATTACCCTGCTTTGTCTTGTCTAGGTTCATCTTTCCGTGTTATGTTTTATTCTATTTCCACAGTGGCACAACGGAAAGCCTGCGGACTTATAACGCTAAAAACCGGGTTTTGATACCCGTGGTAGGCACAGCACAGATAGCCCATTGTGTAATTTTGTTTGTTTGTTTTGTAATTAAGCACAAATCTGGAATCCTTTCCAGAAAGGGTTTCCCATTTCTTCATCAATTATACAAATCTGGAATCCTTTCTAGAAAGGGTTCCCCATTTCTTGATCAGTTATACAAATCTGGAATCCTTTCCAGAAAGGGTTTCCCATTTCTTCATCAGTTATACAAATCTGGAATCCTTTCTAGAAAGGGTTTCCCATTTCTTGATCAGTTATACAAATCTGGAATCCTTTCTAGAAAGGGTTTCCCATTTCTTGATCAGTTATACAAATCTGGAATCCTTTCCAGTAAGGGTTTCCCATTTCTTCATCAGTTATACAAATCTGGAATCCTTTCTAGAAAGGGTTTCCCATTTCTTCATCAGTTATACAAATCTGGAATCCATTCCAGAAAGGGTTTCCCATTTCTTCATCAATTATACAAATCTGGAATCCTTTCTAGAAAGGGTTTTCCATTTCTTCATCAGCTATACAAATACGCCGTATTTTTCTCATCCATGGAGTATTTTTAATGTTTTTGTGCGTGTTTGTCATCGTCCTTTTGTAAAGTTTTAACATTATCATCAGCAGAGTATGACCTGTTTCAGTATTATCAAGATCTAAGTGTACTGTTTTAAGTTTATTAAGACTTCACTGCCCTTATTTGGTAGATTTCTAGTGGACTTCTAGAACCCTTGTCACCAGAGCATGCTGGGGGGTTGGGTGGAAGAAAGAGTTCACTGTTTGTCTGCAACCATGCAGATTATAGTGCTCTTATCTTGAAACTATTCACAAACTACACAATTCTTTATGTGCTCATTTTCATTTAGTTCCAATACTTGACGTTTTCGGAATTTGTCTGAATGTCTGTAACCTTTGAAGCTGCGAAAACAGACAGACTTGAAACATTTCATGCCCGGATGTTGGACTGTTTCACGTAAGATTTCAACATACAAACAGAATAAAAATGGGGGTGTATGTTTGTGTGAAATATCTGTATGTTTGTTTAAAGCACTTCATGGGCAATTCCTAACGTTCTGCCACTTTCCTAAAAACAATCTCAACAAAGTTTAAGGGTATTAACAAACAGATATACATTTTGAATCTGATACCGAAAACATTTGGTTACAGTAGAGCGGATACATTGAGATTGGTACTAATACATGTTTTATTTTGATACCGAAAACATTTGGTTACAGTAGAGCGGATACATTAAGATTGGTACTAATACATGTTTATTTTGATACCGAAAACATTTGGTTACAGTAGAGCGGATACATTGAGATTGGTACTAATACATGTTTTATTTTGATACCGAAAACATTTGGTTACAGTAGAGCGGATACAGATTGGTACTAATACACGTTTTATTTTGATACCGAAAACATTTGGTTACAGTAGAGCGGATACACTGAGATTGGTACTAATACACGTTTTTGGTGAATAATCACAAACACAGAATTTGGTAAAATTTATGGACCTCTTAGTTTTTTATTCACTCCTTAAATTTTGGATACAAATTTGTTTCTGTAGTGTGTTAATGTATTTGTTAAGAACGTTCTGTAATGTGTTAATGTATTTGTTAAGAACGTTCTGTAATGTGTTAATGTATTTGTTAAGAACGTTCTGTAATGTGTTAATGTATTTGTTAAGAACGTTCTGTAATGTATTAATGTATTTGTTAAGAACGTTCTGTAATGAATTAATGTATTTGTTAAGAACGTTCTGTAATGTGTTAATGTATTTGTTAAGAACGTTCTGTAATGTATTAATGTATTTGTTAAGAACGTTCTGTAATGTATTAATGTATTTGTTAAGAACGTTCTGTAATGTATTAATGTATTTATTTAGAACGATCTGTAATGAATTTGTTAAGAACGTTCTGTAATGTATTAATGTATTTGTTAAGAACGTTCTGTAATGTATTAATTTGTTAAGAACGTTCTGTAATGTATTAATGAATTTGTTAAGAACGTTCTGTAATGTGTTAATGTATTTATTTAGAACGTTCTGTAATGTATTAATGAATTTGTTAAGAACGTTCTGTAATGTGTTAATGTATTTATTTAGAACGTTCTGTAATGTATTAATGAATTTGTTAAGAACGTTCTATAATGTATTAATGAATTTGTTAAGAACGTTCTGTAATGTATTAATAAATTTGTTAAGAACGTTCTGTAATGTATTAATGTATTTGTTAAGAACGTTCTGTAATGTATTAATTTGTTAAGAACGTTCTGTAATGTATTAATTTGTTAAGAACGTTCTGTAATGTATTAATGTATTTGTTACGAACGTTCTGTAATGTATTAATGTATTTGTTAAAAACGTTCTGTAATGTATTTGTTAAGAACGTTCTGTAATGTGTTAATGTATTTATTTAGAACGATCTGTAATGTATTTGTTAAGAACGTTCTGTAATGTATTAATGTATTTGTTAAGAACGTTCTGTAATGTATTAATGTATTTGTTAAAAAACGTTCTGTAATGTATTAATGAATTTGTTAAGAACGTTCTGTAATGTATTAATTTGTTAAGGTCGTTCTGTGATTTATTAATGAATGTTTTAAGGACGAGCGGTTTGTAATATTTATATTTGAGAACAAAATACATTACAGCATTAAGGTTTGTTTCACTAAGATGACGAATTGTTTGTGACACGCTACATAGTCTGTCCACTTTTTTTCTTTTAGTTAAGAAAGGCAGAAAACATTGACCTCAGACGCCTATCTTATGAGAATTTGATCCGAACTTATTTTTTACCACATTCATTAAGAGTGTGTAAAGATATCATATAGCTCTCTTTTTGTATTCCTGCGCCAAACTTACAAACGTTCTTGAGTAATACAGCGTTGAAACAGTTACTATCTCTCGTCAATCTGTTCAAAAAAATAATCTTTTGGATCTAGTTCAAAGAAATCACAGTACGTTTAGCCATTACCAGCATTAATAATCCCCTTATTACTTACTAATTTATCATGATTAATATTGTATGACATTCGTGTATATTCAATCGGGTACAGAGGCTAATTTGTAAACGAAATGAAAGCTACAAAGGGTAGTTATTACAGTTTCCTCAAGCATAGAAACAGCTTGAACTCTTGGCTTATCTCACACTGTCTTTCTCAGAAGAGGCTTAGTACACTCTGGTAACTAATAAATGCCTTCAAACAGATTTCATGATAACTTTATGCGTGTGGAGACGTGTCTAATTTGATCTCTTTTTTTTTTAATTTTCCATTTCTCCATGAGATAGCGCTTCGAATGAACGAGTGTGTAGTTTTTATTAGGAGTCGTGGATCACGAGTAAAGTTCGTTTTAATAATATTTTAACAACGAACATTTCAATAACTTTCTCTTTAACCGAAATTTGTTAAAACATTTGGATTTTCTTGAAAATCAAGAAGTGTGTTAAAAACATTTTTCATATTTCAAAAGTGGCTTTGAAGATACCTACTTCTGTAATAACAAGCCTTGAAGATATCTTCAAGGCTTGTTATTACAGAAGTAGGTAACTTCTGTAATAACAAGCTTTGAAGATACCTACTTCTGTAATAACAAGCCTTGAAGATACCTACTTCTGTAATAACAAGCTTTGAAGATACCTACTTATGTAATAACAAGCCTTGAAGATACCTACGAAGATACCTACTTATGTAATAACAAGCCTTGAAGATACATACTTCTGTAATAACAAGCCTTGAAGATGCTTACTTCTGTAATAACAAGCCCTGTTTTTCGATCCTCTCTTCAAAAATTTTATTTTGTCCACTTGAGAAGACTTAACCTAATCTATCGCTTTAGTTCTGGTTTCCTTCTTTAAGGAGTCTTAGTTCATTATAATATTGATGGCTTGGTCTCTTCTACTAGAGGTGTTCTGGTCTCTTCCAGTAGTAAGGCTCTTGTCTCATCTAATATTGGTGTTCCGGTCTCTTCCAATAGTAATGATCTGGTCTCTTCCAGTACTAAGGCTCTGGTCTCTTCCAATAGTGGTGTTCCGGTCTCATCCAATAGTAATGTCTGGTCTCTTCCAGTAGTAAGATTCTGGTCTCATCCAATAGTGGTGTTCCGGTCTCTTCCAATGGTAATGCTCTGGTCTCTTCTAGTAGTAATGCTCTGGTCTCTTCCAATAGTGGTGTTCTGGTCTCTTCCAGTAGTTGTGTTCTGGTAGTAATGTTTTGTCTTTGCTGGATGTATGCCACCTATGTGCTCATGGTTAATCCGAACTGTTCTGATGTACTGAACGTCTGAAAGCTTTTCATCAGATAGAGAGAATCACGAATATCTAAACCCTTCGTAGATCATGGCGTGTTTTCTTTATTTCACACTAACACAGTGTCGTGTTTTCTTTATTTCATACTAACACAATGTCGTGTTTTCTTTATTTCACGCTAACACAATGTCGTGTTTTCTTTATTTCACACTAACACAATGTCGTGTTTTCTTTATTTCACACTAACACAATGTCGTGTTTTCTTTATTTCACACTAACACAATGTCGTGTTTTCTTTATTTCACGCTAACACAATGTCGTGTTTTCTTTATTTCACACTAACACAATGTCGTGTTTTCTTTATTTCACACTAACACAATGTCGTGTTTTCTTTATTTCACACTAACACAATGTCGTGTTTTCTTTATTTCACACTTACACTATGTCGTGTTTTCTTTATTTCACGCTAACACAGTGTAATATTTATCTGTATACGTAAGATGTTTACGTAAGATAACATTTTTCTTACTCTTCTCTATGGCATCACAAGGCACATCCTGCTTTATTCTAATCAAGTTCAGCCAATAAAACCACTTTGAAAGCAGCTGTGAGGCGTGGCAAATTGTATTAATTATAATGATTACTTGAAATTTTCAACGCTCTCATATGTATAATAGTGTCATAAACTAGTTATGGTAATTGCTTCGTAATAACAGGTTGTGGTTGGGTTTTGTCCGCATGAATTTTCTTGCCTAGTAAACCATGCTCGTGAATAATATCATCCGTAAGTCAATACTTCAATTCTCTGTTCGAATCTTGTAAAAACGGGTCACAAAGGACCCGCATAATAAAGTCACATGTTTAAATATACCCTGTACAATAAAGAAATTTGTTTGACTTTACCCTGTAAAATAAAGACATTTGCTTGACTTTACCCTGTAAAATAAAGATATTTTCTTGACTTTACCCTGTAAAATAAAGACATTTTCTTGACTTTACCCTGTAAAATAAAGACATTTGTTTGACTTTATCCTATAAAATAAAGACATTTGTTTGACTTTACCCTGTAAAATAAAGACATTTGCTTGACTTTACCCTGTAAAATAAAGACATTTGTTTGACTTTATCCTATAAAATAAAGACATTTGTTTGACTTTACCCTGTAAAATAAAGACATTTGCTTGACTTTACCCTGTAAAATAAAGACATTTGCTTGACTTTACCCTGTAAAATGAAGACATTTGCATCACTTTGTCCTTTTTTTTGCGAAGTCTTTCAGAACCAATAATTATACGATATTTCCTTTAATTAAACAAAGTAAATTATTTTTATGCATTAATACCATTCCCTGGTTTTCTTTGAACAATAACCAGAAACTCACACAAATAGAACAACATACATTTCTGTAACAACTAAGCTTTCAGTCTGAGAAAGATGAAAATCTTTGTTCTAAACAACCATTGTTCTAAACAATCTTTGTTCTAAACAACCACTTTTCAATAAGCAATGAGCTCTGTTTCGTTTTTAAAGACTTTAACGCAAAAAATACAAAATAAAATTATTCATACACAGAAAAAATAAAATAAAATTATTCATATACAGAAAATACAAAATATAATTATTAATACACGGAAATAATGTTATTCACAGAAAATATAAAAAAATTATTATTAATACACAGAAATAATATCATTTACAGAAAATATAAAAAATATTCATGCACAGAAATATAAAATAAAGTTATTCACATACAGAAAATATAAAATAAAATTATTCAAATATAGAAAATATAAAATAAAGTTATTCATATACAGAAAATATAAAATAAAATTATTCATATACAGAAATATAAAATAAAATTATTCATACATAGAAAATACAAAATAAAATTATTCATCCGAAGATATGAGCAGACATCAAAATTCCTTGATTTATGTGTTTGATTTCAAATATCGGTGGTATAATCTTTTTCAGAGACAATGGCACGTGGATTTGGTGTTGATATAAAATTTTAGGTGTTCACTCGATCTAAAGAAACTTGTTTCAATAAAATTAGCATGTGCAATTATGGAAAAAATGACATGGAATCTTTTGAGAAATGTCAAATTAATAAGGTTTCTCAAACCTTCATTTCTAACAACATATACATTCTTATTTGAAGCCTTACTTTGGAACTGTTAACCCTAATCCTCCCTGTTTAAAGAAAAAACGATCATTAAACTTAACCCAATTGTTTCTGTTCTTGTTTTCTAACTCTATCGTTATCTTTTCCATGTAGAGGGCGGAGAAAATGGGATGCCGAGGAGACTGCGTACAGCTTACACTAACACGCAGCTCCTGGAGCTGGAGAAAGAATTCCACTTTAATAAGTATTTGTGCAGACCACGTCGTATCGAGATCGCCGCGTCCCTCGACTTGAGCGAAAGGCAGGTGAAGGTGTGGTTCCAGAATCGCCGCATGAAGCACAAAAGGCAGACCGTAATGAGCAAGAACGATGACAAAGGTGGCTCTGGTTGCCAAGGTGACAGTAGTGCTGAGAGCGTTGACAAGGAGAATTCCCTAGACAAAGAAGAAGGGTTGATTTCAAACCCTCACGGACACGATGACCAGACTGAATGTGCGTCAGAAAAATCGGAGACCTGTTGTGGCCGGAATACCGTATCTCCAGTAGAACCTGAGTCTTGTGTAAAGGGAATGGATCAAAACCCTCCAACTTCTCAAGCGACCAAAACAACAGAGCTGGTTCGCCAAGGAAACAAGCTACCAGCTAATGGAGTGATAACCCCAGAAGGTTCTCCTGTGGCGGTTGGAGTTGACCTCATTCACTCGGAAACTAATTCCTTAGATGTACTCTCTGATAAGTATGGAATGGCTCATAGTTTCCCATTGTTGGGGAGTGCCACGAGTTCTACACTCCACAAACCGGGTCATTCAGCCTATCGATCTCGAGATTCCACCGTTGGAGACAGTCCGTCAGCTGAGTACCCTTGTCCACAGTTAATACCTGTAGATCCTCCTTCCTGCCAGCAGCCACGGATTTACCCTAGTCCTTACTCGAAGGACGGAATGTCCAGTTATACTCATAGTGGTCAGCGAGAACAAACACCACCCTTTGTGTCCTGTAACTATTACAATACACCTCCGCCCACGCACAAACAGCCACAGCGAAGAGTCCATTCGGAGACGTCCTACAACGTGGCAGAAAACCAAGAGGTTTATCTCACTGGCTCCTCCATGCTCCATCCTCCACTAGGACATTGTCACGTGCCTCCCTCCTCTCCGGTGGGGCGCGTCCAACCTCGTGGAACTCTAATGAATTCTAGCATCTCAGACCAACACATGGCAACACACCACCCTCCACCACGTTCTTACGAGAGTGTAAGTCAAACCATATCTCCCCACCAACACCCCCCATCAAACCCACATTCTTACATTCAGGAAGACTACAGCCAGTATGATAATTATAGACTGACCAGTTATGATTCGTACCGAGCAGGGGACGACACAAGAAACTTCGTGTCACCTAACGGTCCAAGCGTGTACTGTGATCTTTCAAATAGCAGCGAGAACCGCACACCAGACTGTAGCGCCACAGCTCCTAAACAGCATTTCTCTTCAAATCCCACGTTTTGTGACCCCACAGGTTCTGTTGGGGACACTGCGAACATTTCTAGTTATAACCCATCTCCAGACCTGTACAACGGTCAGTGTTCGACGAACAGTGAACTTAGTTTTAACTACAGTGGCTATTATGAATCTCGAAATTACGGAGAGAGTCCCTGTGGGACAATACAATTCAACTTCTTCAGCAGTAGTGGCAATGACTACGCAGTTCCAGAGTATTACCAACTAAGTTGACTGTGAATCCAATCAGCATCCACTGTGTTGTCATGATAACAGTTCGTTACTTGGCAACAATACAAAAATCATATTGTAAATATAGAGAATACTTTCAGCTAAAGAAAAAAAGTTATTTGATTCATCAATAAGAATAAAATGTAAGCTTTCATTTTCCAAAAAGTATTGGAAGACATCGCCTCCTGTCAAACAATACTTATACAAAACGAAAAATTACGATTTATTTGAAGTTGTTACTTTGTATCTGTTCTGTTGTTTTCTTTGTTTGTCTGTGTTTTAGTGAGTCCATATTGTTAAACTTTTAATTCATCATCTTTCAGTTAATATTCTTTGAAATTGAACCGTTCTAGGAAACGTATTTGAAAACACTGGGTGGGGTCATCCTACTAAAAAAATAAATTATTACTTAATTACAAATTAATCAATTCAGTTAAGACTTAATATTAAGCAACCAGTCTATTTAATGCTAGAACGTCAACAACAGCATATATAATTATATTTATAGTTTTACTGTTGGAAATAACATACACACTCTGCACATTTGTTTGCATATTAATTAAGTTTGTAGATGTCGCTGCAGTCGTTGTGTGTAAAATAATTTGTTTTATATTAAATTCATCTTAAAGCGATATTAATATACTAGCTAAACTATATTTATTAGAAACATAAAGAAAATGAAAAGTCATACTTATAATGGTTGGAGACGGCTTGAATGGGTAATGAAGAAAACTTTTAATATAAGTTTAACATAACAGCATTGTACGTTGTGTTTTATCCTGAAGTGATAAACAATTATAGTTTAAGTCACTTTCTGAAGTTATAAGTTCCATTTATGGTTTTTAATCAAATTTTTATTATTCTGTAATTCTTGGTACCGTGTCTTGTCCTCCCACCAGTTAACAACATAATCCTTATATTCAACAGATAATCTTCCTATCTAAACGTCTTGGTACCGTGTCTTGTCCTCCCACCAGTTAACC
>NW_013669796.1:67865-69300 GCF_000517525.1 Limulus polyphemus
ATTGGTACCGTGTCTTGTCCTCCCACCAGTTAACAACATAATCCTTATATTCAACAGATAATCTTCCTATCTAAACGTCTTGGTCCCGTGTCTTGTCCTCCTACCAGTTAATCACATAATCCTTATATTCAACAGATAATCGAGGAATGTGTTCTCTTAAGGTACAGTTTTCCCAACCGTCTTGTCAAACAAATGTGTTGTAAGCTTATACTGACGAGCCCAGCTATGCTCGACACAACATCACAAACTATGCAAAAGTTTAGTGCTCACGAGTTTTATATATAACGTTGTAATGTGTAATGTGTAAACTTTTAGACAACGCTTGTACGCATGCGTGATGTGTGTAAATATTGTGTGAGTTGTGTCTGGAACAACTGCTTATATAAAAGTCGGAAAATCGGCTCAAGCGTTTTTTAGGTCTTCAGACAACAAATGTTGCAATGTGCAACAGGAATATATATATATATACTAGGCCTAACAGTTTATGTTAAATTGTTTTGCAGTTAAAACTTTAGAAGGAACATTGTTTCACTTCATAACCCTTATGTTACAGTAAACGTAATGTGTTAATACGTAAGTGTTTACAAAGTATTAAAATTATGATTAATGTTTCACACATATTCTTACTAGTAGGCGCATTACGAACTCAAAGTTATTAGTTTAAATACGGCGTCAAGACACGCCTGTGTGGGCCTTCTCTGTTAGTAAGTTTCGTGCTACAGGGGGCCGTCTTAAAATTGTGTGTTTGTTACTGCCGCCCTTCGCCCACTTCCCCACGCAAGTGTCCTGACGCCGCATGTGAAAAAATCGAGATCTTATAGCGATGTTTTTCTCTTTATTGGAAATGGTAATGTTATTTCGTTTAGACGTTTGAGTTTATTGATTCTAATTTTCAGAAATTGAGTACTCGTGTAATCCAGTGTACAATTGTTTTTAATTTGATAAACGTACTTAAGATCGCTGCTTCAAAACGTCAATGTAATATAAATACATTAAAAGATGTATACAGACTATGTAACTGTCTACTTTACATAAAGAGTTGTATATTGTGAATTCATGTTGTATTAGTGTTTACTAAACAAGTTTTATTTGGTGCCCAACATTGTATGATGATAGGGTTACTATTGAATATATTCAACCAAAGTAGAGAAGAACAGAAGTATGTAAATTTGATACATAGACGTAATTAAATGTGCATTTATCACTTATAGACGTAATTACATGTGCATTTATCACTTATAGACGTAATTACATGTGCATTTATCACTTATAGACGTAATTAAATGTGCATTTATCACTTATAGACGTAATTACATGTGCATTTATCACTTATAGACGTAATTACATGTGCATTTATCACTATAGACGTAATTAAATGTGCATTTATCACTTATAGACGTAATTACATGTGCATTTATCACTTATAGACGTAATT
>NW_013669796.1:69622-72331 GCF_000517525.1 Limulus polyphemus
TAATTACATGTGCATTTATCACTTATAGACGTAATTAAATGTGCATTTATCACTTATAGACGTAATTAAATGTGCATTCATCACTTATAGACGTAATTACATGTGCATTTATCACTTATAGACGTAATTAAATGTGCATTTATCACTTATAGACGTAATTACATGTGCATTTATCACCTATAGACGTAATTAAATGTGCATTTATCACTTATAGACGTAATTAAATGTGCATTTATCACTTATAAACGTAATTACATGTGCATTTATCACCTATAGACGTAATTACATATGCATTTATCACTTATAGACGTAATTAAATGTGCATTTATCACTGATAGACGTAATTAAATATGCATTTATCACTTGGCTTTGTTCTGTTTGAAAGCGCCAGCTGCTGAGTTATCTGTAAGTTTAGATACATTTATCCCCCAGATAGACGACTGATGAGAGTTTGTGATCACCAACAGTAGGGGGAAGGGGAAATGAGGGTGCCCCCATCTAGTCCTGGATCGATGCTTCTTCTATATCCTAAAGAATCCAGCTGTAATGATCACGTTTTTCTATTGTTACAAGCAGAGCAAAAATAAGATCTCTGTTAAGTGGTGAAAACCAAGAAATCCGTTACTCTTTACTATAAAACACCAAGAACGTCTTCTCAAGTTTGACAACTACCAGAAGGAATACTTTCACGTTTATTCACTGAGTATTATGTCCTAGAAACTGATTAAGTACTTTTGAAGAACTTGTTATCGAGATTGATAAAGTTTTACTTATAGAACTTCTTATTGTAGGTCTACGAGTAGAGATAACTTAAAGTTTAACGTCACATACGTAAGTAAGCTTAAGGTAAGAGACTCAACTTGTTTGAGCCTGATGTGATAATAAAAGGTTATAAGTCAAATAAAACAAAGCTTTAAATAAAACAATACCAAAAGCCCGACAGAAAAGTTTAATTTGCGCAAATTATCGAAAGTTTTCATATGTCTACAACATGGAATTGTCAAACAAAAGAAAGCAAAACCTGTTTCCGCAAATTCTGATAATTAGCTACCTAAACTACACGACAGTGAATTACATATTTTAACCTGTTTCCACAAATTCTGATAATTAGCTACCTAAACTACACGACAGTGAATTACATATTTTAACCTGTTTCCACAAATTCTGATAATTAGCTACCTAAACTACACGACAGTGAATTACATATTTTAACCTGTTTCCACAAATTCTAATAATTAGTTACCTAAACTATACGACAGTGAATCACATATTTTAACCTGTTTCCACAAATTCTAATAATTAGTTACCTAAACTACACGATAACGAATCACTTGAAAAACGTCATATATTCTATTCATATAACAACGATCTGTTTATTATCAGATGACAGACTGTAGAGTTGGATTAAAGTTGTCCTTGATGCGGGGATTTTATATGTTTGTTTGTCCGTGTGATGACTAGGATGACAGATAAGCTCTGTCAGAACACTGGCTTTAATTAAGATATATTAGGTTTACAAAGGCTCTAAAATATCAGTTGTTATTGACCGGTTCAAGGTCTCATTGTCCAAAGGATGGAACACAACCATTATGCGTCTAATAATCTACTCTAAATAATCAATATGAAAATAATGATAACTTTTCTACTGATTTACTGGCAGTCCGCTTTGGATTATCTTAACTTGTCAACCAATAAGTTCCAAGCTACTCTAAGTGATATGTTACAAGATCTTGTGAGAGGGATGATTAGGCATTTAATGAAGATTTGGTGTTTATTTTAGAAGGCATGACCTATAAGAATATACCAGTCTCAAAATGCAATCAATCAAACACCGAAGAACATGGACAACAATAGCAGAGTTCTGAAGAACGTACGTACGGCGTCAACATGGACAACAATAACAGAGTTCTGAAGAACGTACGTACAGCGTCAACATGGACAACAATAACAGAGTTCTGAAGAACGTACGTACAGCGTACGTACAACAATGTCAAAATGTAACTCTAATACCACTACTCACGAAACGCCAGTGTCAAAATGTTGTTCTGATAAATACCGTTCCACAATGACTTGATTTGCAGAACGCCTTTGTCATTAAACAACATCGTTATATATAAAGCTATACTCTGAAGTGTTGACTTGAGTAACTTTGGCATTTTATATGATTAAGGAACGATCATATACTCCGGAACAAGGTTACATTCACTTCACTCAACATCTTACTTAGACTTCTGGACTCACAGAACTTATGGTCGTTTCTTCATCATACATCTTTGACAGTTGTTTTTATTAGCTATATCCGTGTGGAATGGAACCTCGGATTTGAACATTGCAAGTCCATGAACTTACCACCTTCACAGACTTCAAGTTTGGACACATAATAATATTTCTGGAAAGTCTTAGACATAATGTGACAATATACATGTTAATATATATTTATCGTTCAACACACTTAGACGTAACGTAACAATATACACGTTAATGTTTGTTATTCGTTCAACACACTTAGACGTAACGTAACAATATACATGTTAATTTTTATTAATCGTTCGACACACTTAGACGTAACGTAACAATATACACGTTAATGTTTGTTATTCGTTCAACACACTTAGACGTAACGTAACAATATACACGTTAATGTTTGTTATTCGTTCAACACACTTAGACGTAACCTAACAATATACACGTTAATGTTTGTTATTCGTT
>NW_013669796.1:73185-74685 GCF_000517525.1 Limulus polyphemus
ATGTAGAACTAATTTAATCCTGTCATCTTTCAGGCAGAAAGCCAAACAGTAGGACTTGTTTAATCCTCTCATCTGTCAGTACGAAAAACTACAATGTAGAACTAAAACCAAACAAGTGGAACGTTGAACATGACTGTTAAAACTGACCTTACAGCCAAACAAGTGGAACGTTGAACATGATTGTTAGAACTGACCTTACAGCCAAACAAGTGGAACGTTGAACATGACTGTTAGAACTGACCTTACAGCCAAACAAGTGGAACGTTGAACATGACTGTTAAAACTGACCTTACAGCCAAACAAGTGGAACGTTAAACATGATTGTTAGAACTGACCTTACAGCCAAACAAGTGAAACGTTGAACATGACTGTTAAAACTGACCTTATAGCCAGACAAGTGGAACGTTGAACATGATTGTTAGAACTGACCTTACAGCCAAACAAGTGGAACGTTGAACATGACTGTTAATATATTCTATATTAGACTGATAACAGGGTTAAATCAGTCTACTGTATATCTTTCTATATTAGACTGATGACAGGGTTAAATCAGTCTACTGTATATCTTTCTGTATTAGGCTGATAACATGGTTAAATCAGTCTACTGTATATCTTGTTATATTAGACTGATGACATGGTTAAATCAGTCTACTGTATATCTTTCTATATTAGACTGATGTCAGGGTTAAATCTGCCTGAGAGTTGAGAGGATTAAACCAGCCCTATTGTTTAGCTTTCTGCCTGACAGATGACAGGATTAACTTTGTCCTACAGTGTAGCTTTTCGCCTGTAAGATGAGAGGATTAAACAAGTCCTACTGTTTAGCTTTCTGCCTGACAGATGACAGGATTAACTTAGTCCTATAGTGTAGCTTTTCGCCTGAAAGATGGGAGGATTAAACAAGTCCTACTGTTTAGCTTTCTGCCTAACAGATAACAGGATTAACTTAGTTCTACGTTGTAGTTTTTCGCCTGAAAGATGACAGGATTAAACAAGTCCTACTGTTTGGCTTTCTGCCTGAAAGATGACAGGATTAAATTAGTTCTACATTGTAGTTTTTCGCCTGAAAGATGAGAGGATTAAACAAGTCCTACTGTTTGGCTTTCTGCCTGAAAGATGACAGGATTAAATTAGTCCTACATTGTAGTTTTTCGCCTGAAAGATGAGAGGATTAAACAAGTCCTACTGTTTGGCTTTCTGCCTGAAAGATGACAGGATTAAATTAGTCCTACAGTGTAGCGTTTCGCCTGCAAGATGAGAGGATTAAACAAGTCCTACTGTTTAGCTTTCTGCCTGACAAATGAAAGGATTAAAGTAAGGTCAGTTTTAACAGTCATGTTCAACGTTCCACTTGTTTGGCTGTAAGGTCAGTTTTAACAATCATGATCAACGTTCCACTTGTTTAGCTGTAAGGTCAGTTCTAACAATCATGTTCAACGTTCCACTTGTTTGGCTGTAAGGTCAGTTCTAACAATCATGTTCAACGTTCCACTTGTGTGG
>NW_013669796.1:75675-77031 GCF_000517525.1 Limulus polyphemus
GAGGATTAAACAAGTCCTACTGTTTGGCTTTCTGCCTGAAAGATGAGAGGATTAAACAAGTCCTACTGTTTAGCTTTCCGCCTGACAGATGACAGGAATAAATTAGTCCTACAGTGTAGTTTTTTGCCCGAGAACCAACCTACAATTTTCAACAATGTTTTTGATATTTTACGGTGTGTTTATTCACTGATGTTTTTTTTCCAATATGTTCCTATTGTTACTTACATTACAATATAGATATTATAAAGACAACGTTTCTTTGCCATGCAGATTGCAAAATTTTAACACCAACAAATATTTCCTTAAAATTCTCACATTAATAATAACTTCACAAACACGTTTTATTCCTGATACAGATAAACAGTTATTAACAACTTGTTACAAGCCCCAGTTCGACATGAGCTCGTAAACGAAAACAGCCGTAGTCTTTGCGCTTTGATTGAGTGTTTATGGATTTTGTCCAAGAAATTAAGATTTTTTTCCCTACCTACTGATTTTCTTTTGAAAAATAACCATTGAAAACAGTGGTTTACGTTAAATATTTACATATGAAACACTCCTATTAAACCAATATAAATAACGGAATAATCGTTGGAGAATATTGGCACAGTGAGGTTCCTTGGTCCGTCGTTAACCCTGACACCGCACGCGTTCTTTTCTGTTACAAATTTTGTTCGAGATCACCATGGCAACAAGACTTGTCAGCCATGAGTTATGTAAATATGCAGGGGAGGGTGGGTATTGGTTTTCTCTACTTGTGGTAGATAATGACGTGGTAGCTCTATACAAGATCCTGATTTTAGAGCCGGTTTCTAGGCAGAAATTTCTAATCATAAAAATTATATTCCAGAACCAGGTTTGTATCTTTCTTGAGTTCTCAGTTTTTCAAATATGTCACATATGCTAACTATTAATCAGACACATAAGCTATGAGTTTGTCTTCAGAGAAAATTCTAGTAAAGTCCTCAAGAAACAAAACATTTACTACGTGAAGATTGGAAGAAAGAAACGTTTTTGAAATAACTGAAGCAGTAATTTTTATTTTACACATATATTCAAACATCTGAAAAGCAACACAGTAGATTGAGGAACTACATCAGACTGAGTCATAAATATTAGCAGTTATAACCATGTTTAAAAATAACCCACAGTAGATTGAGGAACTACAACAGACTGAGTCATAAATATTAGCAGTTATAACCATGTTTAAAAATAACCCACAGTAGATTGAGGAACTACAATAGAGTGAGTCATAAATATTAGCAGTTATAACCATGTTTAAAAATAACCCACAGTAGATTGAGGAACTACAACAGACTGAGTAATGAGGAACGATTAATAGTCATAACCATGTTT
>NW_013669796.1:77894-84026 GCF_000517525.1 Limulus polyphemus
TGAGTAATGAGGAACGATTAATAGCCATAACCATGTTTTAAAATAACCCACAGTAGATTGAGGAACTACAACAAACTGAGTCATGAGGAACGATTAGTAGTCATAACCATGTTTTAAAATAACCCACAGTAGATTGAGGAACTACAACAAACTGAGTAATGAGGAACGATTAGTAGTCATAACCATGTTTTAAAATAACCCACAGTAGATTGAGGAACTACAACAAACTGAGTCATGAGGAACGATTAGCAGTCATAACCATGTTTTAAAATAACCCACAGTAGATTGAGGAACTACAACAAACTGAGTCATGAGGAACGACTAGCAGTCATAACCATGTTTTAGAATAACCCACAATAGATTGAGGAATTACAACAGAGTGAGTAATGAGGAACGATTAGTAGTCATAACCATGTTTTAAAATAACCCACAGTACTTTGAGGAACTACAACAAACTGAGTCATGAGGAACGACTAGCAGTCATAATCATGTTTTAGAATAATCTGTCTTGAAAAACTAAAACAGACTGAGTCATAAGGAAAGTTTAGCAGCTACAACCCTAACTGTTAATGGCAGGGTTGAGACATGTAATTTTATATCTACATCAGATCTTGTTCAGAAATTAATGCCAGATCAGAATTTCCTCGTCATTTTATTGTTATGTAATATTGAGTGAGTGACGTAAATAATTGTTGTTGTTTTTCATCCAATCACGTCACTTTATTATATTTACCAAGAGGTTGAAAATATTATATAAAAATTAGGTCCAAATATCCCATAGCTAGTATGTTTAGAAAGCTCCTATACATATTTTGGACAAGCTAAATACTTGAAAACACCTGACCCCTACCTTAAAGAGAAGGAGTGAACAATTCATTTGTCTATATCTTCTCTATACGTGTTTAATCCCCGCTCGATATGTTTCGTGGGTGTAATTCGTTTGTTCTGCCAAAACTGTTTCTAAATGCTAACTTCTGACGTCGGCATTATCTATAGAATATGACGTTAAAGATATTGAACTTCACAGACAAATCGCTTATATTGACAGCCACTTCACTGGTTCGCAACAACAAATCAGTGCCGTTCCAGACTTTCCGTTTATCGAAATCTGAAATGTGTAGAGAGATTGAAACTATGTCGCCTTTATGTAGAGCCTTCACCAAAGTCTAATGTCCTTCAAAATAAACAAAATCTCTGTAGAACGCTAACTCAGCACCAACTAAAGACGAATCCATTGATCGAACTCTTAACTATAAATCTCCCAAATTATTTTGTCATTAAGTAAAGACAATGCGTGTATCAATTTTCTCCCTTCTACAGAAGAACAGCATATTGCTGGCGCCTCCAGACGAGACAACCGAGTGAAAGCGTATTCAACTCGGTCCGGGAAATTCTTCTAACATCTTTGAACTTGATTATCACAGCTGAAGAATGTTGTTAAACCGTGAATATTAGCCTTATTGATTACTTTTATCCAAGTGCATCAATACTAGTACTTTAGATTAGCTTAAGCTTAACATATTAGTACTTTAGATTAGCTTAAGCTTAACATGTTAGTACTTTAGATTAGTTTTAGCTTAAGATATTAGTACTTCAGATTAGCTTAAGCTTAACATATTAGTACTTTAGATTAGTTTTATCTTAAAATATTAGTACTTTAGATTAGTTTTATCTTAACATATTAGTACTTTAGATTAGCATTATCTTAACATATTAGTACTTTAGATTAGTTTTATCTTAACATATTAGTACTTTAGATTAGCTGGTCTAACAAATCAAAGAATATTAGTGCCTAGCATGGCCTGATGGTCAACTCACAATCTTTATTTTTTATTTCTGAAGGTAAATGATCACCATTTGTATGGTCGACAAAACACACATGTGAAAATTAAGAACTAGTTCGAACTTAGAGCTCTTATTCAAACTTAACATTGTATCTCACAAGATAAGTACTATTATGTAAAATAGATATAACAAGACTATGTATGAAAACAACGTGTATCGTATACTAGTAGACAACCTTAAGAGAGAATGTGATCCAGCAGATAGAGATGGTACTTCCTTTCAAAGTTTAGTTTATAGTGTAGATCTAACGTTATAGTCCTTACAATATAAGAATACGAAAACCACCAATAAAGAAATGTTGAATTTATAGTCCTTACAATATAAGAATACGAAAACCACCAACAAACAAATGTTGAATTTATAGTCCTTACAATGTCAGAATACGAAAACCACCAATAAACAAATGTTGAATTTATAGTCCTTACAATGTCAGAATACGAAAACCACCAATAAACAAATGTTGAATTTATAGTCCTTACAATATAAGAATACGAAAACCACAGTATTAGGTATTGACATCTCTGTTATAATTAGCAGCTGTAACAATATTGAAACTAATATCTGTGGCTTCTATACGTGTGTATCATACCACAGTGTTAGGTGTTAACATCTCTGTTATAATTAGCAGCTGTAACAATATTGAAACTAATATCTGTGGCTTCTATACGGGTGTATCATACCACAGTGTTAGGTATTGACATCTCTGTTATAATTAGCAGCTGTAACAATATTGAAACTAATACCTGTGGCTTCTATACGTGTGTATCATACCACAGTGTTAGGTGTTGACATCTCTGTTATAATTAGCAGCTACGACAATATTGAAACTAATACCTGTGGCTTCTATACGTGTGTATCATACCACAGTGTGGAGTCCTTTGGTTTACTTATATTGCGTGTTTGATGAAGGGTTTGTTATACATAGAACATGGTGGGGTCCTTTGGTTTACTTATATTGTGAGTTTGATGAAGGGTTTGTTATACATAGAACATGACTGGGGTCCTTTGGTTTACTTACATTGTGAGTTTGGTGAAGGATTTGTTATACATAGAACATGGTGGAGTCCTTTGGTTTACTTATATTGTGAGTTTGATGAAGGGTTTGTTATACATAGAACATGACTGGGGTCCTCTGGTTTACTTATATTGTGAGTTTGATGAAGGGTTTGTTATATATAGAACATGGTGGAGTCCTTTGGTTTACTTATATTGCGGGTTTGATGAAGGGTTTGTTATACATAGAACATGACTGGAGTCCTTTGGTTTACTTATATTGTGAGTTTGATGAAGGGTTTGTTATACATAGAACATGACTGGAGTCCTTTGGTTTACTTATATTGTGAGTTTGATGAAGGGTTTGTTATACCTAGAACATGACTGGAGTCCTTTGGTTTACTTATATTGTGGGTTTGATGAAGGGTTTGTTATACATAGAACACGGTGGAGTCCTTTGGTTTACTTATATTGTGGGTTTGATGAAGGGTTTGTTATACCTAGAACATGACTGGAGTCCTCTGGTACCAGAAGGAAACATAATATTTCCTACATTTGTAAAATGGAGATTTTATTACAGCGTTCGCTTGTTGTTGTTTTGTGTGTTTGTTTTTCAAATAAAACGTTTAAAAACGGCTTAAACGGGATAATCTACTGTAGCGAGAAGCTAGTTGTGAAACTGGTCATTTTTCAAACGAGAGAAGATTTTAAGACAAAATGACATAATCTAACAAACACCTAGCGTCGATGTTGGCTTTTCTTCTTAACCATGTTTTCATGGTCAGAAAAAGATACAGAGCTTAATTTTGTAGAATTTATATCACCTGAGAAACTACTGCCAATCCTTGTATTTATATCACCTGAAAACCTACTGCCAATCCTAGTATTTATATCACCTGAGAAACTACTACCAATCCTAGTATTTATATCACCTGAGAAACTACTACCAATCCTAGTATTTATATCACCTGAGAGAAACTACTGCCAAGTTGCGAAAACATTCAACAACTGCTTAATGAAAGTGTATGTAGCTCCATCTAGCGGTGGTTTTAATCAACGTCTGCTTAATGGAAGTGTATGAAGGTCCATCTAGCGGTGGTTTTTAATCAACATCTGCTTAATGAAAGTGTATGAAGGTCCATCTAGCGGTGGTTTTTAATCAACATCTGCTTAATGAGAGTGTGTGAAGGTCCATCTAGTGGTGGTTTTAGTCAATAACTGCTTAACGAAAGTGTGTGAAGGTTCATCTTGTGGTGGTTTTGTCTCTACGATAGACCAATACTAGTTACTCCTCTCGCTGGTCAAACCTTCCCTGGTGAGAAAACAGGGCAAGTCGATGTCACAAACGATTTATTTGGTTTTTCCTATAAAAAAAGTAGCGACGAATAGAAGATTGTCGTAGAATTCAAGCATGAGAGTTATTCTGTCCTTTATTTAAATAAATTACAAAAATCAGGTTGAAATTATTCAGTGAACACTAAGAAAACATGAAAACATCACTTCAGTAGAGTTTCGAAAGAGGAACCCAAGTTTATAAAAAACTTTGCCTATCAATAACCATTCTTGTTAGTTATTTTTCATTTATAATCCTTCAGATTACTTCAGGATCTTTAATAGTCCTGAAACTAGTTCAAACTTATCAATGGTCTTTTAAATTAGTTCAAAATTTCTTAATAGTTTTCAAACTAGCTCGAAACTTTTATCAGTCTTTCAGATTAGTTCAAACTCCTTAATAACGTTTCATATTTGCTGAAAACTTCCTAATAGTCCTCAAACTTTTTTGTAATCTTCTATATTAGTTCAAACTTCTAATACCCTAACTCAAGATTTTAATAGCCTTCCAAATTAATTCAAAACTTATAAATTGTCCTTCGAGTTAGGTCAAAACTTCCTAATAGTCCTCAAACTTTTTTGTAATCTTCTATATTAGTTCAAACTTTATTAAAACTTTCTAATAGTCCTCAAACTTTTTTGTAATCTTCTATATTAGTTCAAACTTCTAATACCCTAACTCAAGATTTTAATAGCCTTCCAAATTAATTCAAAACTTATTAATTGTCTTTCAAATTAATTCAAAACTTTTTAATAGTCCTCAAGTTAGTTTAACTGCTTGATACTCCTTCATACTACTTCAAAACTTATTAATTGTCCTTCAAGTTAGGTTAAAACTTCTTAATAGTCCTTTACATGAATTCGAACTTTTTAATAATTCTCCATATCAGTTCAGAACTTCTTAATATTATCTCAGCGTAGTTACAAATCTTTTTATAGTCCTTCAACTCAGTTTACTGTCTCTTAACAGTCCTTCACACTAGTTCGAAAATTCTTAACAGTCCTTCAGATTAGTTCAAGAACTGCTTTTCGGGCCTTCGAAGTCGTTCTATAGCCTAATATATTCAAAACTGCGTCAGTAAAACATTACCATTGATATGGAACTATTACCAGAGTCGCACAACCTCGTAAAAACGTTTCTTCGTTTCGACATCAGAAAGACTATGGATATAACCCGTTATTTTCTTTCACTTTAGGCCTTCATTTGTTGATAAGAAATCGTTAGTAAGCTAATTAATATTCAACTTGTAATCTGTGCCTCGTTTCAAGGCACTCAAAGCCTTATTTCGGAAGCAATGAATATTGGCTGATATTTCTGTTATCATTCACTAGTATATATGATATGTAGTAACGTAAATATCAGATTGGACACAATATAACGTGTAAGAACTAATCAGTGCTATTGTCTGGTACAGCTTATGACTAAGTGATTAGAAATAAACCTGACTTGTTGCTTGACGTCAAAGTGGGCATACAAACTGGAATTTTCTTTAATTTAGATATCTAAGTTATTCATGATTCTAATTAAAACATAAATTGGATATTTCACTTTTGTGTGTGTGTGTGTCATTGTTGGTCTTACTTACTAAGCCTATTTCCAGCAAAATCATAAATATTGCAATAATAAAACAACAGTGTCAATATTGTTAAGAACGTTCACTTTAACTAAAATTAGCATAACTTTTAACACTGATTGGTTATTTCAATATAGTTGAGAACGTTCAGTTTTAACTGAAACTACCGTATATTTTAACTATGAGTTGTGGAGGCAAAAAACCAAACTCTTTTTGGTGATAAAAATCATGTAAGCTACAGATCTCTGGTTTTGAATCTGAAAGGGACAGATTAAGACGAGAGTGGGAGAAAAAAACCTGCAGTTAACGTGATTTTTATCATAAATTTTAGGCCTGTTCATTTCTAGCGTTTAGATCGTGAATATCTAACTTTTCTTGCTTTTTTAAA
>NW_013669796.1:85083-90856 GCF_000517525.1 Limulus polyphemus
GACCGGGCGTGGCCCATCCTAACTTCACAGTTATTTTATCTATAGTGTACCGGGCGTGGCCCATCCTAACTTCACAGTTACTTTCTTTCTTGGACCGATCATTTATTATCGTGCTGGTCAGTGAGTCCGATGGTCCATGGTTCTTGCCTGACAGTTGCAAAACCGCACAGCGTATTTTGACGCCTTTGATACGTTACAAGAGTGACCGTCATCCACTCTTCAATTATAGTAGCTTAATTGTTGGCGGTGAGTGCTGTTTACTAATTGCCCTCTCTCTCATCTATCAGCATAGATAGCCCCCTGTGTAAGTTTGCGCGAATGTCCTAGCCATTAGCCAAGTCTTCTCAATAATAAGCAGGTTAATTCAAGAACATCATAATTACAAATATATGAAACAATTATAGCATTAAATAATCCTTACCCTAATACTCTACACCAACTTAATCCAGTTGTTGTCATTTGTTCATACAGATAGCGTCTCAACCACTATTCGTCTGGCGTGTCCCGCGATTAGCCTGAAGAGCCTTCAAGAACATCATAATTACAAATATATGAAGTTCTGCAATTATAGCATTAAATAATCCTTACCCTAATACTCTATACCAACTTAATCCAGTTGTTGTCATTTGTTCATACAGATAGCGTCTCAACCACTATTACGTCTGGCGTGTCCCGCGATTAGCCTGAAGAGCCTTGGTATTGAATGAAAGGCCTCGTCGGCACTTTTCTTACTTTCACTTGAAAGTTCGTATTAATAACCCGATACCAACAAACGAGATCGTGTCACTTTGTGGTGTTTAGGTTAGTTTCTTAGTTTCTGATAGTGTTTACAAATTATCTAGTTTTAAAACATATAAATTATTTTTATCCACATAAAATAAAAACTGTCTGCCATTCATTCTTCGTTAGAAATGGGCTTATTTTCTTTTCAAACTCGTCAAACTAAAATTGAATTTTGATTGGCTGTTTACATAATAGAGGGCGGTATTGTAAAGGCTGCGTCACGAAATTGGTTTATCTTATTGAGCGCTTGGAAACGAGTGGAAACCGCAGCTCCATCTCGTAGCTGTAAACAACAATTTTTTGCTTATTTCGTAATTTATAGCTTTTTCTCTGTTTCTTTTATATTATACACAATAATGATCTAATGTTGAAAATTATTACTCTTTGTTTGATCAGACTGTTTGTGTTTTTGTAATTATTAGCATTACTTATTTATATGGAAAATGCAAACAATTTATTTAGACTTTTAATAGCGGAAACATTTAACCCTCAAACTTCAAATGACAAAAAAAAATATTGAGGTCTAGACAGAGTAAACTATGACTTTTTACAAATCCGAAGAAGTTTCTTCCGACATTTCTAATTTCTTACGCATGATAAACGTAATGATCGCTGTGTTTATAAGGGTAGAGTG
Organism: Limulus polyphemus; assembly: GCF_000517525.1. NCBI lineage: Eukaryota > Metazoa > Arthropoda > Merostomata > Xiphosura > Limulidae > Limulus > Limulus polyphemus. Next base: position 86,501 of record NW_013669796.1, read on the forward strand.
AAAACTGGTCGCTAATGACTTGAGGAAAACGGTGCACCGTTATCTTTAATAGACTGTCAAGTACATGTTGATTTATTAGAGACTCTGATACTTACGAGGTGCGTGTTTAATAAATACACGAAGCTCGTGCCCTTGTTCCTTAGTCTCATCAACGCGACTGTAGCGTCATCTAATGTTATTTTCCTGCACGAGATGGTGCTACAACTCCCGAACCTTCATGTGTGTTCATAGATCACTGTCTTTCGCTGAAAAGTTGGCAACAAATAGCAGAAATAATTCCATCAGCAACTTTGTTTCGTCCAATAATCCATTCAAAGCCGATGGAAGATGACGACAGTAATCCTAAAAGGTTAATCAATTTCGTCAGTTAATGAGAGGCTGTAGAATGGCGTAACAAGTGTAAACTATCACTTAGCGGACTCGGATCGTAATGGATGAACCAGCGGTGATTAAGTAATTAATTACGGAATACGGAGTTTTATATGAGCTAGAGGTCTTCGCAATAAGACAAGGCAATAAATTAAGTTTTCTATTTATTCCAACATAATTAATATAGTAAGTGTGCGACAACGGGACCAAAGCGAATTTAAATGTAAGAGATTTATTTCTAAATATCAAATTCCCTCACTCAACGCGTGCGTGCCCAGAGTTGCTGGTATAAAACGTCTCAGACTTTGATAAAAAATTATATCCACCATAAATAACATCTGTGACACGACGAGGCGATCGGAAGCCACCCAGGGTCGGCCTCCCCATCAGTTACCTTCCATGAGCTCATAACGTCTGTAAAGTATGGAGAGTAAAAATGATAATATTTTTATAAATCTCTTTTTTTTTTTGTCCGTTCATCCTGCTGTAAAAACAAATATATACAGTGTTTAAAATTAAAGATATTCTAAATCCTCTGTACTAGAGCTTCAATAAACGTCGTAATAATGTGAACAAACTTGTTTTAATTCTTTACAAAAATCTTTTACAGATTCCAATCAAAAGATTTATTTTAAGAGACAATTGATATAGTAAAATTGATTATTTCTCAACATTAAGAAAAAAAAAAACACGTCAGGCTCAAACCCGGATAATCACTCCATCAGAATCATGCGCATTGTATGAATCATCAATAAATTAGAGAGCTATCAACCAAGTAAACCATCAACTTTAAAGACATTGGGCAATCACTTCACTAAGATCAAGAACACAACACAACCAACTCCTCCAGGATCAACTACACTCAACAACCAACTCCTCCAGGATCAACTACACTAAACAACCAACTCCTCCAAGATCAACTACACTCAACAACCAGCTCCTCCAGGATCAACTACACTCAACAACCAGCTCCTCCAGGATCAACTACACTCAACAAACAATCCGCCAGGATCAAGTACACTCAACAACCAATCTTCCAGGATCAAGTACACTAAACAGACAATCCTTCAGGATCAAGTACACTCAAAAACCAACTCCTCCAGGATCAAGTACACTGAACAACCAATCTTCCAGGATCAAGTACACTGAACAGACAATCCTTCAGGATCAAGTACACTGAACAGACAATTCTTCAGGATCAAGTACACTGAACAGACAATCCTTCAGGATCAAGTACACTAAAAAACCAACTCCTCCAGGATCAAGTACACTCAACAACTAACTCCTCCAGAATAAGGTACACTAAACAAACAATCATCCAGGATCAAGTACACTCAACAACTAACTCCTCCAGGATCAGGTACACTAAACAAATAATCATCCAGGATCATATACACTCAACAACTAACTCCTCCAGAATCAGGTACACTAAACAAGCAATCATCCAGGATCAAGTACACTCAACAACTAACTCCTCCAGGATCAGGTACACTAAACAAACAATCATCCAGGATCAAGTACACTGAATAAATAATCCTTCAGGTATAACATTAAGAGCAGTTTAACACTGACAAGTAAAAAGATGAAGAATGAAAGAATGCCGACTAACTCAAGATTTATTAAAAAAAGAGAGAGAGAGAAGAGAAAATATTAAACGAAACTGAAGTTAAAAAATAGAAAAATTAAAATTAAGTCAGGGAATAGAACATTTATTTAATAAACACAATAGATAAAATTTTATTAATCTGTAAATTCCAGTCAAGAATAACAGAGAGGGTTGTCTGAATGAATTGATAAATAATTTATTATCACCTCCAGTAACAATCGACAGCATCCTAAAAGATGTTCTCAAACTTCATTTGCAACTAATCTTTACATGTTAACTATCTTGTATTTATCACACAACTAATTTTTACATGTTAACTATCTTTTATTTATCACACAACTGATCTTTACATGTCAACTATCTTGTGTTTATCACACAACTGATCTTTACATGTTACCTATCTTCTATTTATCACACAACTAATCTTTACATGTTAACTATCTTTTATTTATCGCACAACTAATCTTTACATGTTACCTATCTTGTATTTATCACACAACTGATCTTTACATGTTAACTATCTTTTATTTATCACACAACTGATCTTTACATGTTAACTATTTTGTATTTATCACACAACTGATCTTTACATGTCAACTATCTTGTGTTTATCACACAACTGATCTTGACATGTTAGCTATCTTGTATTTATCACACAACTGATCTTTACATGTTAACCATCTTGTGTTTATCACACAACTAATCTTTACATGTTAACTATCTTGTATTTATCACACAACTGATCTTTACATGTTACCTATCTTGTATTTATCACACAACTAATATTTAAATGTTAACTATTTTGTGTTTATCACACAAATGTAACAATATTTTCAAGTCTTCCTTGTAAATAGGAGATTTGAAAACGCTATTCTTTTTGAAATGTGAGTTCTGAATAAGTAATTTTACAAATTAGTTTCATGTTATGCCTGTTGTTCTGGTGTTTTGATTAAATTCACACAAATATTTAATGTCTCCAGGGCTCTTGCATCACACAAAGCTGATTTCCCCACTTCAATCATGTTAACATGCCAAAGTGTTATACGTGAAATACCGGTACTCATTTATCATAAGACAAGTGACTGGAGTCCAGCACCGAGTATATTTCCAACACTTATTGGGCGACTTATTCTGAGCAGACACACATTTTTCTATCGAGCTTCTAGCTAGCCTCGAGCACCGATGACGTATGATATTCAATTCAAGTACCTGGGTCCTTCGGGTTGGACGGAAAGGGGATGACTAAAAGATTTTTATACTCAGGAACTGAACGAGCCAAAGCTACAGAGTAGGAACTGGTCACATCAATGTGTTAGAAGTATGACGAATATTATCTGATTTTGTGAGTGGTATCAACTCTGTGTAATCAACACAAAATGTGATTGCTCTAGAAATATGGTGAAGGTTCTTGGATTATCCAAACATTACAACTGGATTATTCTGAGGAACGTTACGCATATACGTTTTTTATATCCCCTAATACAAATTGCCATCTACAAGTCAATTTTGAGGCTGTCAGTTCAAAATTCTCCCACTAGATGGTAACACCGTTAGCTTCTACGTTCCCTCAATTTGATCATGAAGTAGAATCACGTGAGTGATCCATGGCTAGTTTAATTAAACTTTATGAATAAGAATTAAACTCTATGAGTATTTTCGTATAAATTAGTATGTAGTGATTTTTATTCTTTTTCCTTTTTTTTAAAGTAATTTGAAGTTTAAAAGTAAAAACTGACTGTACGCAATCGACTTCAAACAGTACAAACAACATAGAAAAATAGAGAAGAGGGACGTTTTCTCGGGTATAAGAAGAAAGTTAATAACTTCAAACAGTACAAACAACATAGAAAAATAGAGAAGAGGGACGTTTTCTCGGGTATAAGAAGAAAATTAATTAAAGTTTTCAGAATAGGAATTGACAGGATTTTAATGGAAACCAAACGTTGTTAAAGAAGAAACTCCAGAAATCTGGTCTAAAATGGATCTCTTGGTAGAGTGTTAAAACCAAGTTGTGTACGTTACCAACGTATTAACACTAAATTGATGGTGTGAAAACCATTTTAGTAAAACTAACGTGATGGTGTGAAAAATAGCAAAACCAACGTGACGATTCGAAAACCAATGTGATGGTGTGAAAATCAATGTAGTAAAACCAACGTGATGATGTGAAACCAATACAGTAAAACTAGCCTGATGGTGTGAAACGAATGTACTAATACTAAATTGGTGGTGTTAAATTTAGTGTAGTAAAACCAACCTGTTGATGTAAAAACCAATACAATAATACTAAATTGGTGTTAAATTTAGTGTAGTAAAACCAACCTGTTGATGTAAAAACCAATACAATAATACTAAATTGGTGTTAAATTTAGTGTAGTAAA
>NW_013669796.1:91787-93037 GCF_000517525.1 Limulus polyphemus
ATTTACATGTTATCTATCTTGTGTTTATCACACAACTGATCTTTACATGTTACCTACCTTGTATTTATCACACAACTGATCTTTACATGTTAACTATCTTGTATTTATCACATAACTGATCTTTACATGTTAACTATTTTGTATTTATCACACAACTGATCTGTACATGTTACCTATCTTGTTTTATCACACAACCTATCTTTACATGTGTACTATTTTGTATTTATCACACAACTGATCTTTACATGTTACCTATCTTGTTTTATCACACAACTGATCTTTACATGTTAACTATCTTGTGTTTATCATACAACTAATATTTACATGTTAACTATCTTGTGTTTATCACACAACTAATCTTTACATGTCAACTATCTTGTGTTTATCACACAACTAATCTTTAAATGTTAACAACTTTGTGAACATGTAAAGATTAGTTGTGTGATAAAAACTATCTTGTATTTATCACACAACTGATCTTTACATGTTACCTATCTTCTTTTATCACACAACTGATCTTTACATGTTACCTATCTTGTGTTTATCACACAACTGATCTTTACATGTCACCTATCTTGTTTTATCACACAACTGATTATTACATGTTAACTATTTTGTATTTATCACACAACAGATCTTTACATGTTAACTATCTTGTGTTTATCATACAACTAATCTTTACATGTTAACTATCTTGTATTTATCACACAACTAATCTTTACATGTCAACCATCTTGTGTTTATCACATAACTAATCTTTAAATGTTAACTAGTTTGTGTTTATCACACAACTGATCTTTACATGTTATCTATCTTGCGTTTATCACACAACTAATTTTTACATGTTAACTATCTGGTGTTTATAAAACAACTGATCTTTACATGTTACCTATCTTGTATTTATCACACAACTGATCTTTACATGTTAACTATTTTGTAGTTATCACACAACTGATATTTACATGTTAACTATCTGGTGTTTATCACACAACTGATCTTTACATGTTACCTATCTTGTATTTATCACACAACTGATCTTTACATGTTAACTATCTTGTATTTATCACACAACTGATCTTTACATGTTAACTATTTTGTGTTTATCACGCAACTGATCTTTATATGTTATCTATCTTGTATTTATCACGCAACTGATCTTTACATGTTAACTATCTTGTGTTTATCACACAACTGATCTTTACATGTTACCTATCTTGTATTTATCACACAACTGATCTTTACATGTTACC
>NW_013669796.1:94037-95843 GCF_000517525.1 Limulus polyphemus
ATTTATCACACAACTGATCTTTACTATGTTACCTATCTTGTATTTATTCACACAACTGATCTTTTACATGTTAACTATCTTGTATTTATCACACAACTGATCTTTACATGTTAACTATCTTGTGTTTATCACACAACTGATCTTTACATGTTAACTATCTTGTGTTTATCACACAACTGATATTTACATGTTATCTATCTTGTGTTTATCACACAACTGATCTTTACATGTTAACTATCTTGTATTTATCACACAACTGATCTTTACATGTTAACTATTTTGTATTTATCACACAACTGATCTGTACATGTTACCTATCTTGTTTTATCACACAACTGATCTTTACATGTTAACTATTTTGTATTTATCACACAACTGATCTTTACATGTTACCTATCTTGTTTTATCACACAACTGATCTTTACATGTTAACTATCTTGTGTTTATCATACAACTAATATTTACATGTTAACTATCTTGTGTTTATCACACAACTAATTTTTACATGTTAACTATCTGGTGTTTATAAAACAACTGATCTTTACATGTTACCTATCTTGTATTTATCACACAACTGATCATTACATGTTAACTATCTTGTATTTATCACACAACTGATCTTTACATGTTAACTATTTTGTATTTATCACACAACTGATATTTACATGTTAACTATCTGGTGTTTATCACACAACTGATCTTTACATGTTACCTACCTTGTATTTATCACACAACCGATCTTTACATGGTAACTATCTTGTATTTATCACACAACTGATCTTTACATGTTAACTATCTTGTATTTATCACACAACTAATTTTTACATGTTAACTATCTGGTGTTTATAAAACAACTGATCTTTACATGTTACCTATCTTGTATTTATCACACAACTGATCTTTACATGTTAACTATATTGTATTTATCACACAACTGATATTTACATGTTACCTATCTTGTTTTATCACACAACTAATCTTTACATGTTAACTATTTTGTATTTATCACACAACTGATTTTTACATGTTAACTATCTTGTGTTTATCATACAACTAATCTTTACATGTTAACTATCTTGTGTTTATCACACAACTAATCTTTACATGTTAACTATCTTGTGTTTATCACACAACTAATCTTTACATGTTAACTATCTGGTGTTTATCACACAACTAATCTTTACATGTTAACTATCTGGTGTTTATCATACAACTAATCTTTACATGTTAACTATCTTGTGTTTATCACACAATTAATCTTTACATGTTAACTATCTTGTGTTTATCACACAACTAATCTTTACATGTTAACTATCTGGTGTTAATCACACAACTGATCTTTACATGTTACCTATCTTGTATTTATCACACAACTGATCTTTACATGTTAACTATTTTGTGTTTACCACACAACTGATCTTTACATGTTACCTATCTTGTATTTATCACACAACTAATCTTTACATGTTAACTATCTTGTGTTTATAAAACAACTGATCTTTACATGTTACCTATCTTGTATTTATCACACAACTGATCTTTACATGTTACCTATCTTGTATTTATCACACAACTAATCTTTACATGTTACCTATCTTGTATTTATCACACAACTAATATTTAAATGTTAACTATTTTGTGTTTATCACACAACTAATCTTTACATGTTACCTATCTTGTATTTATCACACAACTAATATTTAAATGTTAACTATTTTGTGTTTATCACACAACTAATCTTTACATGTTACCTATCTTGTATTTATCACACAACTAATATTTAAATGTTAACTATTTTGTGTTTAT
>NW_013669796.1:96725-98655 GCF_000517525.1 Limulus polyphemus
TACAATAATAAAAAAAACAATACAATAATACTAAATTGGTGGTGTTAAATTTAGTGTAGTAAAACCAACCTGTTGATGTAAAAAAACAATACAATAATACTAAATTGGTGGTGTTAAATTTAGTGTAGTAAAACCAACCTGTTGATGTAAAAACCAATGTAGTAAAACCAACGTGGTAGTGTGAAAACTACTATAGAAAACCAATGTGGTAATGTGAAGACCAATGTAGTAGAACCAACGTGGTGGTGTGAAAACCAATGTAGCAATACCATTGTAATGGTGTGAAAACCAATGTAGTAGTGTAGTTTGTAGGACACGATATTTACAGCTTGGCTTAAATAAGAACTCTAGGGTTAAAGAACTTGGTATTTATTATCTGAAAAGATGCTAAAAATCTTGCCTTTTTTGTATACAATGTATAATATTAATATGTAATCAACAGACGTTGCAATAATAATGTAAAAATGCCTTTTTTTATTGAAATATATGATGAATTATCAGTCAAAACAAAACAAAGTCGAGGTAGAGCACAGTCTGTGCTTCATTTGAAACTGCTATGTTCTTAAATAGGTTATCAGGCTGGAAATAAAAGCGATTCCGGGCTGGACAGATTAATCTCCTGCTGTCTGAAACATTACTTCTCGGTCTACAGGAAAGCTGACTACTCAACAATAGGAAAACACACAATAATATATCATAAATCATGCGCTTGCGCAGATCGATCTGCAAAAAAAAAAGAAGCAAAAGACGACAGTCGTACGTTCAGCATGTTTGTAAAATAATATAAAACTCTTGACTGAGATACAGAGCGAAAAGAATGAATTGTCAGTCCGGAGCAGTGAGATGTGTCATATTGTACAGTCATCAACATGGTCTATAGATAGGATTAGATTGCTTGCGTGCCACGTGGCCATAAATCAACACACAGTGTTAAAAAAAAACTGCTTAATTATTCAAAGCTCGAGGCTTAGCTGTATCATTTGTCTCCCTAGACTCGTCCTTTATCTTTTAATCTGATATTGCAGGTAGTAAAACAAACAGTTTAAAGTTTCAAGACGTGAACTACGAGATGGTGTAAAAATGAGGAAAACAAACAAACTGACAATCTACCTAATCAATCAAAATACCCCGTACTTTCTCAGTATCAAGTGCCGTTTACTCTGATAGTTAGAAAAACAGACACTAGGATATTTAAAACTGTACGTGTTCTTCATGTTTCTTGTATCCTTATTTAAATTATAGATTTTTGAAATATATATAATAAAAAAGGACAATGTATATAAGATGTGAAGTTTATATATATAATGATACAGTAGAGATGAATTCCTCGTTGATCATAGTAACGTTTTCTTTTGACGTCACTGCTAAAATCTGTCTTTTCGGATCCACGTTTTCTCGGTTTGTATGGTTTGTTGGAAACCTACACGAGGACCACCTGCTCATAGCCTTTCCTAATTTAAAAGTGATAGACTAGAAGGAAGGCAGCTAGTTAATACCACCAACTCTTGCAATACTCTTGTTTAAGCAAACAGTGGAATTTAACCGTCACTTTTATACAACACCCAAACACGATAAAGGTATCGTTAATTTATGAACTAATCTTTTTTATTGATGTTTAGTTTTTACTTTTCTCCAACAGTGAAAATGAAAGATATGTTTTTGGAAGTTAGGTTAAAAAAAAGTTTAAAATATTAAATGGTTTATTTTTACTTAACTTTTCCTGTGACTTGAAAGTGGGAATCGGTAACTCTTGCGGACAGATATTGGTACAAACTGTCACAAGCTAACACTGGAAATATGAAGATTTATGATAGCTTCTTCCATATATGTTTTTCACTATATGTATGTAAATCGTTAATTACCGTGTTTTTCGGTGTATAAGACGCACTTTTGTACCCCAAAATTTGATGTCAAAATCTGCTTGCGTCCT
>NW_013669796.1:99622-104725 GCF_000517525.1 Limulus polyphemus
CTTTTAAAAACATTGATTTGTCGTTTTTTTTTTTATTTACGGTATTTTCTTATTTTGATATTTTGAGCTCTTTTGTGTTTAGAACAATATATACTAATTTTTAAAGTACCAAATTGAATTTTTGTTCAATAAAATTCTTTCAAATGCGACTATAGCTTTTTTTTTCCAAAAACTTTGTCTTCAAAATAAGGGTGCGTCTTATATACCGGTGCGTCTTATATTCCGGTACGTCTTATATACCGGTGCGTCTTATATACCGGTGCGTCTTTTTTTCCGGTACGTCTTATATACCGGTGCGTCTTATATTCCGGTGCGTCTTATATACCGGTGCGCCTTATATTCCGGTGCGTCTTAATATTCCGGTGGGTCTTATATACCGGTGCGTCTTATATTCCGAAAAAATACGGTAGCAACATTTTAAGTACTTAACGTTTAGATCCTAGTTTGAGTTTTAAATCAGAAGTGGTATTTTAAAGCTTCAAAAATCTCCCAGTGAAGAATGGTACCGTTCTTGACCCCTGACCTATAACCCTTTGAAACTATCTAAACTTAGATAGCCTCTTCTACAATTCCTCGAAACCTTCTCAATTGGTTTTAGTTAACAAAATATCATCAAGCGGATGATATGTTAATTCATGTCCGAGAGGGTTCAATAAAGTTAAAATTAATTAATTAGTTCTACAAATCATCTTCGATACAATGTATTTCCTCACTCTTCAAACATATGAGATTCTTCTTGCGTGGAAAACCTTACACTCAAGCAACAATCAATACATCGTGATTCATTTGATTGTTTTTAAGGAGAGTGAATGTATTTCACGTGATCATAGAACGACTGGAAGCACGGCCCACTCTGGTCAAGAACACGATCATCTCAGCCAATCATAGACTGCGATTCTTGCCTCCCCCCGACCCTCTCTCTCTCTCACTCAAATCTGACTGCGCTCATGTCTGTCTGTAAACATGAGAATAGACTAAGTTGGCAGCATAGAAGTCTGGAGCTTTACTGCCGAGAGTAAGGCAAGCGACTGACGGAAATAGTCCGATATCATTCGGCCAAGAATATAGATTGAGATGGTCAACTTTCAGACCTTTCGTCTCTCTATTGCTGTATGTAATTTTACAGATAATTTTACTTTTAGTAAAATAAATTGAAAACTCTAGGAATCAACTGCACAAATTGTAAACAATTTCTAAAAAACAACAACAACAAACAAACAGAATATACCTATCTCTGTTCGTGCATTGTGAAACAATACAGATTGGATGTGCCTCTCTAAAGTTTCTGTAGCTAATCCAAGGTTGGATATGCCTTTCTAAAGTTTCTGTAACTAATCCAAGGTTGGATATGCCTTTCTAAAGTTTCTGTAGCTAATCCAAGGTTGGATATGCCTTTCTAAAGTTTCTGTAACTAATCCAAGGTTGGATGTGCCTTTCTAAAGTTTCTGTAACTATCCATGGTTGGATGTGCCTCTCTAAAGTTTCTGTAACTAATCCTTGATTGGATATGCCTCTCTAAAGTTTCTGTAACTAATCCTTGATTGGATGTGCATCTCTAAAGTTTCTGTAACTAATCCTTGATTGGATGTGCCTCTCTAAAGTTTCTGTAACTAATCCTTGATTGGATGTGCATCTCTAAAGTTTCTGAAACTAATCTATGATTGGATGTGCCTCTATAAAGTTTCTGTAATTAAATCCTTGATTGGATGTGCCTCTATAAAGTTTCTGTAACTATCCATGGTTGGATGTACCTCTATAAAGGTTTTGTAACTAATCCATAGTTGGATGTACCCATATAAAGTTTTTGTAACTAATCCATAGTTGGATGTGCCTCTGTAACTCAACTTTGACTGGATTATCTCTGTATAGTTTCTGTAACTAATCTTTGATTGGACGATTTTCTGTATAGTGTCTGTAAATAATTCTTGATTGGGTGTGTCTGTAACTAATCCTTGATTGGATGTGTCTGTAACTAATCCTTGATTGGACGATTTTCTGTATAGTTTCTGTAACTAATCTTTGATTGGACGATTTTCTGTATAGTGTCTGTAAATAATTATTGATTGGATGTGTCTGTAACTAATCCTTGATTGGACGTGTGTTTGTATAGTGTCTGCAACTAATCCTTGATTGGACGTGTGTTTGTATAGTGTCTGTAACTAATTCTTGATTGGACGTGTGTTTGTATAGTGTCTGTGTTTAGTTCTTGGTTCGAGGTCTTTCTGTATTTTTATATATTTATGAATAAAATTTGAGGTAATAACAAGTGTTTGTTTGTATTGTTGTTCAAAAGGTGGTGTTTGTTTCATACATACACTCAAATATTTCTACTGTTTTTAAAAACTTCAGTAAGTTTTACTTACTTTGTTTTGATGAAGGCAAGACTGGGGACTAACAGGAAACAAAACCTTGAACGTTTAAAACTCAAACTAGTTACTAATTAATATGTATTTCAAAACTGAAACACATTTTGTTTTTAATTGGAAAATATTAAATCTATTTATTTCAAACAATGTTAAATACTAACACTTATTATAAGTTTGTTTTTCAATGAAGAGCTACGCAATGGGCTATCTGTTCTCTATCTACCGTGAGGATTAGAACCCTCGATTTTAGCGTTGTAAGTCAGTATACTTACCGTTGAACCACTGTGAGACGAATTCATCATAAAAAAAAACATTAAAGATATTTTCGACAATAAAGATATACAAAACGAACTTGACTCTCCACGTAATTAAAAAAAATATTTTTATTTCAACCTACGTTAAGATATAAGTTGACGTATCTATTCATAATTATCGGATTTATACAAGCTCTGACGAATCTTCAATGTCGAAAAGCAGGTTAAAATATAAAAAAAAAAGTGTTTTTAATTATCTGGAAAACAATTTGTTTTCCAGGTTTACTGTTGAAAATGTCTAAATCCATCCACTATATACAACAAAACGGTAAAGATAGGGTTATTAACATCTATAGAAATATAATAGTACTGTCTGTTATACGTTCATGTAACTACTTCGCAAGGTTTGGATGGATCTTCATCAAAATTGGTATGGAGGTTCATTAGGTCCATATTAAATATAGATTTATCCCCATACAACAACATTAAACATAGATTTATCACTATACAACAACATTAAACATAGATTTATCACTATACAATAATATTGAATTAAGAGTTATTATTATACAAAAATATTAAATATAGATTTATTATTATACAAAGTATTAAATATAGATATATCACTATACAATAATATTAAATATTGATAGATATCACTAAACAACGACATTAAATATAGATTTATCCCCATACAAAAATATTAAATATAAATTTATTATTATACAAAGTATTAAATATAGATATATCACTATACAATAATATTAAATATAGATAGATATCACTAAAAACGGCATTAAATATAGATTTATTATTATATAACGACATTAAATATAGATTTATCCCTATACAATAATATTAAATATTGATAGATATCACTAAAAAACGACATTAAATATATATTTATCCCCATACAATAATATTAAATACAGATTTATCACTATACAAAATATTAAATATAGATATATCACTAAACAATAATATTAAATATAGATTTATTATTATACAACGATATTAAATATATATTTATCCCTATACAATATTATTAAACATAGATTTATGACTATACAACAACATTAAACATAGATTTATTATTATACAAAATATTAAATATAGATTTATTATTATACAACAATATTAAATATAGATATATCACTATACAATAATATTAAATATAGATATATCACTATACAACTATATTAAATATAGGTTTATTACTATACAAAAATATTAAATATAGATTTATTACTATACAAAAATATTAAATATAAATTTATTATTATGTAACAATATTAAATGTGGATTTATTGCTATCCAACAGTAGTAAGCATAGGTTTATCACTACATAAGAATTTTAAAGACGAATATCAACATGTAGTACCCTTGTATTCAGTAACATATTTTTTTTTTCTACAGCTTGAATATATACCATTACCATGCAGTATATTGCCCTTTTTAGTATTAAGGTATACAGACTTCACCATAAAACACCTTTACGTTACTAGTAATAAGCAACGATCATTTAAAATGATAAAACAATAAAAACATTTTCTTTGCGAACATGCGAAAGATATATAACTTACACATAAGAGTCATAAGGATAAGTATACACATAAGTTACACATAAGGATATGTAGACGTACTGAAGCTACTACCGTTCGTATACTACACTTTTCCAACCCTTTATCTCGCTTTGACTCATAAAAAAACATAATGTGGATCGTTGCGGTGGGAATGTTGTGTATTTTAACTGCTGATAGCCCATAAATCACAAATCTGTTAAGGTACCGCTTCTGAATGTATAGACAGCTGTGGTAAATTACAAATTTGGCATCACAGCCTCTCAAAAAATAAGATTCTTTTGTTACATGGCCACTGAACTGATCTTAACAGTAGTTTGTTAATTTCTCAAGCTTCTGGTTTTATTTGAAGGTTGACAACCAGAACACATGTTCAAATTAAACCACTGCGTATTTATGTTACCGTCTCATGTATTTTCTAGAATATTAGTTTAGAATTTTCAATTAAACAACGAACATTTTCACTGTTACTTCTCTTTCAAAATGAAATTATAATTCACTATACCCATCTAATTGTTAGATAAAATATTGTTTAACATAACCATCTAGCTGTTAGATAAAATATTGTTTAACATAACCATCTAGTTTGTACATAAAATATTGTTTAACATAACCATCTATCTGTTAGCTAAAATATTGTTTAACATAACCATCTAGCTATTAGATAAAATATTGTTTAACATAACCATCTAGCTGACAGATGAAATATTGTTTAACATAACCATCTAGCTATTAGATAAAATATTGTTTAACATAACCATCTAGCTATTAGATGAAATATTGTTTAACATAACCATCTAGCTATTAGATAAAATATTGTTTAACATAACCATCTAGCTGACAGATGAAATATTGTTTAACATAACCATCTAGCTATTAGATAAAATATTGTTTAACATAACC
>NW_013669796.1:105544-106754 GCF_000517525.1 Limulus polyphemus
TATAACAATATATATATATATCAGATACAACAATGTTTAATGTATAACAATATAGGTATTAGATAAGACACTGTTAGAACAATGTTTAATATATAACAATATATATATATATCAGATACAACAATGTTTAATATATAACAATATAGCTATCTGGTAGTACACTACTTAATATACAACAATACACCATAGTGACTTCAAAGTTCACAGTCAGAAGAATAAAACGAGTCTTCTTCCCTAAACCATAGTAAGGTCAAAGGTCACTGTCAGAACAATAAACATATTTATTTCATAAAGCATGTCAGAATAACAGCTGTGTTCTCTCTTACAAACTAGAATACGTTCAAATGTCACTTTCAATAGTATCACAAAAAATGAATTTATTATAAATAGCTATGACGTCATTTAGTACTATTAGTACAACAACACGTTATTTCATAAAACACAATGACGTCAGATGCTATAGTTTTGGACAAGTGGATAACTGAAAAACTGGTAGATTTATATAAGGTAAAACTACAGCTAGTAGAAACTTACATATCTTGTGATTACTTAGCAGCCTTTTAAATTAGTTATATACTCACACAGTAAACTATCAAGCACGAGACATAGTGTACGTGAGCTCAAACCTCCTAGGCTATTAATCAACATATACACTGATCAATTCACGACTTCTACTTCTTTACGCATAGGAGACCTCTAGTGTCGTGTGAATGATAAGTGAAGCAATCAGCAGCCTTTACCTGTTGGTTTAGTTCAAACAAACAAGTGTGACAAAACTTGTTCGTTCTGGTCAGAGCTTTAGTAACAAACTTTCCTTGGTTATACACCCTTATCTGGTGGCTTGGTTCAAACAAATAAGTGTGACGAAACTTGTTCGTTCTGGTCAGAGCTGTAATAACAAACTTTCCTTGGTTATACACCTTTACCTGGTGGCTTGGTTCAAACAAACAAGTGTGACAAAACTTGTTTGTTCTGGTCAGAGCTTTAGTAACAAACTTTCCTTGGTTATACACCCTTACCTGGTGGCTTGGTTCAAACAAACAAGTGTGACAAAACTTGTTCGTTCTGGTCAGAGCTTTAGTAACAAACTTTCCTTGGTTATACACCCTTACCTGGTGGCTTGGTTCAAACAAACAAGTGTGACAAAACTTGTTCGTTCTGGTCAGAGCTTTAGTAACAAACTTTCCTTGGTTATACACCCTTACCTGGA
>NW_013669796.1:107754-109520 GCF_000517525.1 Limulus polyphemus
GTGGCTTGGTTCAAACAAACAAGTGTGACAAAACTTTTCCTTCTAATCAGAGCTTTAGTAACAAACTTTCCTTGGTTATACACCTTTACCTGGTGGCTTGGTTCACTTGTTTGTTCTGGTCAGAGCTTTAGTAACAAACTTTCCTTGGTTATACACCTTTACCTGGTGGCTTGGTTCAAACAAACAAGTGTGACGAAACTTGTTCGTTCTGGTCAGAGCTTTAGTAACAAACTTCCCTTGGTTATACACCCTTACCTGGAGGCTTAGTTCAAACAAACAAGTGTGACGAAACTTGTTCGTTCTGGTCAGAGCTTTAGTAACAAACTTTCCTTGGTTATACACCCTTACCTGGTGCCTTAGTTCAAACAAACAAGTATGACGAAACTTGTTTGTTCTAGTCATAGCTATAGTAACAAACTTTCCTTGGTTATACACCCTTACCTGGAGGCTTAGTTCAAACAAACAAGTGTGACGAAACTTGTTCGTTCTAGTCATAGCTGTAGTAACAAACTTTCCTTGGTTATACACCCTTACATGGAGGCTTAGTTCAAACAAACAAGTGAGACGAAACTTTTTCCTTCTAATCAGAGCTTTAGTAATAAACTTTCCTTGGTTATATACCCTTATCTGGTGCCTTTGTTCAAACAAACAAGTGTGACGAAATTTGTTCGTTCTGGTCAGAGCTTTAGTAACAAACTTTCCTTGGTTATACACCCTTACCTGGTGCCTTAGTTCAAACAAACAAGTGTGACGAAATTTGTTCGTTCTGGTCAGAGCTTTAGTAACAAACTTTCCTTGGTTATATACCCTTACCTGGTGCCTTAGTTCAAAGAAACAAGTGTGACGAAATTTGTTCGTTCTGGTCAGAGCTTTAGTAACAAACTTTCCTTGGTTATACACCCTTACCAGGTGGCTTGGTTCAAACAAACAAGTGTGACGAAACTTGTTCGTTCTGGTCAGAGCTTTAGTAACAAACTTTCCTTGGTTATACACCCTTACTTGGTGGCTTAGTTCAAACAATCACTTAACTCGATATTCAGACTTTCGTTAATACATTGCTGTAGCAAACCTTCGTTACTACATAAGAAATTTGTTTTGTTTTTATATCTTCGAATTTCTTTAAATTCAGAAATTTCTGGATTAAAACCTTTTGTAACTTCTACCTGAAGTTAGCTTCTATTAATACCCATCATCTAAGAACCTATTTAGTCGTCCAACTTTTCCTCAAAACAAACACCAGTAAAATTTAATAACGAATTTTGATGTCCTTAGTTCTCCAGCAAGTTTTCGTGACAGCTGATACTCTAGACCTAATGACATCGATGAAAAAACCGCTCGAAGCGAACTGGTATTCATGTAGCATTGATTGGGCCCACTAAAGACAACACTGTGAGTTAACAATACATATAGCCATAGTTTAGCACGTAGAATCCACAAACACCCAGTTTTATATTGTTGGTTTAACACATAGAAACCACAAACATCCAGTTTTACATTGTTGGTTTAACATATAGAATCCACAAACACCCAGTTTTACATTGTTAGTTTAACATATAGAACCCACAAACACTCAGTTTTACGTTGTTGGTTTAACATATAGAATCCACAAACACCCAGTTTTACATTGTTGGTTTATCACATAGAACCCACAAACACCCAGTTTTACATTGTTGGTTTAACATATAGAACCCACAAACACCCAGTTTTACATTGTTGGATTATCACACAGAACCCACAAACACCCATTTTTACATTGTTGGTTTAAC
>NW_013669796.1:109760-112736 GCF_000517525.1 Limulus polyphemus
GAACCCACAAACACCCATTTTTACATTGTTGGTTTAACATATAGAACCCACAAACACCCAGTTTTACATTGTTGGTTTAACATATAGAATCCACAAGCACCCAGTTTTACATTGTTGGTTTAACATATAGAACCCACAAACACCCAGTTTTACATTGTTGGTTTATCACATAGAGTCCACAAACACCCAGTTTTACATTGTTGGTTTATCACATAGAATCCACAAACACCCAGTTTTACATTGTTGGTTTAACATATAGAACCAACAAACACACAGTTTTACTTTGTTGGTTTAACATAAAGAACCCACAAACACCCAGTTTTACATTGTTGGTTTATCACATAAAACCCACAAACACCCAGTTTTACATTGTTGGTTTAACATATAGAATCCACAAACACCCAGTTTTACATTGTTGGTTTAACATGTAGAACCCACAAACACCCAGTTTTACATTGTTGGTTTAAAATATAGAACCCACAAACACCCAGTTTTACATTGTTGGTTTAACATGTAGAACCCACAAACACCCAGTTTTACATTGTTGGTTTATCACGTAAAAGTGTTTTAATATCCGCTAGATTATTGGATAACTATAAGATATAAAGAATATGATATAGTTGATTGTTGGATAACTATAAGATATAAAGAATATGATATAGTTGATTATTGGATAACTAGAGTGATACAGTGGATTATTGGATAACTAAAGTGATACAGTGAATTATTGGATAATTAAAGTGATACAATGGATTATTGGTTAATTAAAGTGATACAGTGGATTATTGGATAACTAAAGTGATACAGTGGATTATTGGATAATTAAAGTGATACAGTGGATTATTGGATAACTAATGTGATACAGTGGATTATTGGATAACTAAAGTGGTACAGTGGATTATTGGATAATTAAATTGGTACAGTGGATTATTGGATAACTAAAGTGATACATTGAATTATTGGATAATTAAAGTGATACATTGAATTATTGGATAATTAAATTCGTACAGTGGATTATTGGATAATTAAATTGGTCCATTGAATTATTGGATAATTAAAGTGATACAGTGGATTATTGGATAATTAAAGTGACACAGTGGATTATTGGATAATTAAAGTGATACCGTGGATTATTGAATAATTAAAGTGATACATTGAATTATTGGATAATTAAATTGGTACATTGAATTATTCGATAATTAAATTGGTACATTGAATTATTGGATAATTAAATTGGTACATGAATTATTGGATAATTAAATTGGTACATGAATTATTGGATAATTAAATTGGTACAGTGGATTATTGGACTCACACTGTTGTGTGGTTACTGGTGTCCACATGAACGTAGACTCAAACTGTTGTGTTGTTACTGGTGTCCACATGAACGTAGACTCACACTGTTGTGTGGTTACTGGTGTCCACATGAACGTAGACTCACACTGTTGTTTGGTTACTGGTGTCCACGTGAACGTAGACTCACACTGTTGTGTGGTTACTGGTGTCCACATGAACGTAGACTCACACTGTTGTGTGGTTACTGGTGTCCACATGGACATAGACTCATGCTGCTGTGGTTACTGGAATCAGTCTAAAGATGGTTCTTCCACCTCAAACCGTAGTAGCAACAAATTCTCTTTACTCAACAGTCGCTCTGTCACCAACTCTGAGTGCCATTGGATATCGTAATCACGTGACTCATTTAACACGCACATTTTAGTCAACTGCCATCAACGATTTACCGTCCATTTATTTACTGATTTATCTCCAAGTGTGACAGCTAATTTGTAGCTATCTTTAAAAAGAGTTGGCCGCCGAATAGTGTGCGTGTTATGAATTCTAATATTGCGTTTCCTAGTGTGTGTCACAGAGAAGACACAGAGAAATACGGCTCGGACTTTGTATGCTACGGTCAGCCTCTCCCTAGTACCGGAAACGACCACATTAGCAGCGGGATGGGTCCTTTTTGTCGTAGTCTAGAGCTGCGTACACCGTCACTACATCTCAAACCAAATGGACATTTACCGTATCCAGTCATCAACGATACAAACGGACACAGTTATACAAATTTGGACCAACAATACTACCATCAAAATAATCACTTAACATGTCCCCACCGTGAGAGTACCCCGGGGATCCTCCCAGCAGATGACCTAGGTCCGCCGGGATACAGAAATTTGGATTATGTTTATCCAGGTGACGTCACATCCGGACATCATACCCTTCAATATCCAAAGGTAAACTGGAGTAATAGTTGTGGGCAACGACCAACGACCATTGGTTATCCTTATCTTGAATCGATAACATTATCTCGGACAAATGGTTGCGATTCAATAACACGGGAAAGCTGCCAGCCCAACGCCCATTTCCAGGGGCAAACCCCCCCTCAAATTCCGACCTATAAATGGATGCGAGTCAAAAGAAACGTGACACAGACAGGTAAGTTTTGTTTAGGTTTTTAAGATGAGAAAATGCTAGGTTTTTCTACTTGCTTTCTTACATTGGCTGGAGAACCAAAAGTGAACTCGTTCTAAAATTTCCACTTCTCTAAAGCAACAAATCAGTTTTCCAGATCAATCAATAAACGTAAAATATTAAAATTCAGTTACTCCAGAAATGTTGTGCACCTTCAGCAATGTTAAAACACTCGCTTTTCAGTTACTCCAGAAATGTTGTGCACCTCCAGCAATATTAAAACACTCGCTTTTCAGTTACTCCAGAAATGTTGTGCACCTCCAGCAATGAAGCGAGTTTTTTAACAAGTTATTCAGCTTCAGTTTTCAACCAGTAGTTTAAACCAGCTACAATCTTCTTTCGAACTCGCCATTAAGCCTCCTTCAACCATTCTTCAACCAATGGTGTTTTATAACCAACTGATATCTTTCTCTAACAGTTAGTTTAACTTCATATGTTGGTTTTCTTATCAATGGTGTTTTATAACCAACTGATATCTTTCTCTAACAGTTAGTTTAACTT
>NW_013669797.1:0-8815 GCF_000517525.1 Limulus polyphemus
ACACATATATATATATATACTGTATGTACGGAATACTTCTTGTTTAATATAATCCTCCTTGGCTAACTGTACGTACAACGAAGACCAAGAATTTGCGATAAAATAGAATAAAAATAAGGCATTTACAAGTTTATGAAGTATTTGGAATAACATTGAAATGCTTATAATATTCGATAAAGTCTAAATGTAGTCTATTCAAACCCACCCACATGATCTTCTATATGTAGAGGAATCATAATTTAACGAATATTCTAATATCAAACAGTCGTGTGTATTAACCCTGATGAAGCCGCAAAGGCGAAACGTTGGTTGTATTTTTTTTATATATTTATCTGGAGTGTAAGGTCGTTTTTTCTAGACTTTTATCAAAATAGTGGAATCATAGTTTACCCTCATCTTTCGGCCTTTAATTAAACTTTCCAATTTGCCCCCAGTAGCACAGCGGCAGGTCTGTGGACTTATAATGCTAGAAACCGGGTTTTGATACTCGTGGTGGGCACAGCACAGATAGCCCATAGTGCAGCTTTATGCTTAACTACAAACAAACAAACCTTCTACGTGTGGTGGCGTCATGGTTTAAACTGCTTCCAAAATGGGAATTTGTGAGTAAATTCAAATGTAAGTCTTAGTAATCTGGGAATCATTAGTGAAAGAGAGAAAAAAAAAACGTTCTACTAGAACAGTGAAATAGATTATCACTTAACCTTAACAGAATACTTTTTTATAGAAACACATTAGGCTAATATAATAGTAAACTGAAGAACAACGATTTTATTTTGGGAAAACATTCGACAGAACATCGATCTGTCTTCTTCATGTCGACACATGTAGTATGTTCTCCAAAAGAAAAAATAATAATACACACAACATCAGCTTTTTGTAAAAATTGACTATTCGTTTTTGTATTGGTTACGTCATTCGAAAAGAGTCGGGGAAAAGAAACAGATGTAATAGCTACAGTAATATAATAACGCACACCACTCGTAACGTGAACAATAAACAAGTTTACTTGTAACGCTAAATTTGTATTCTTACTTGCAGAATGATACTAATTACCCCTATAAACAGAAAAACTATTTCGATAAACCTTTTTTTTCTTGAGTTCCGAGGTTGCTTACGACTAGTAGGGTACCTTAGGTGTTAATGCATCATCGACGATTCTCGGACAGACTTACCAGGTGGCGCTACTCTCCTCGCCAGGTAATCGCTCCTAATTTAGCAGTGAAAGACTAGAGGGAAGACAGCTAGTCATCACCATCACCCCCGCCAACTCTTGGACTACTCTTTTACCAACGAATAGTGGGATCGACCCTAGCTTTATAACGCCCTACGGCTGAAAGGGCAGGTATGTTCGGCAGGTTAGTTGGGAGTCGAGCCCCCTAACCACCAGACCGATAAACCTATATAGACTTAGATTCAACAGCGTTTTCTATCACTGACATATAAATAGGCTGATGTAATTTGGCACTAATTGAAGTTGATGTTATTGGTTGATTAAAGTATGAGAGCTAATATCTTTACCATCTTTCAGTTGAATTTATTAGTTTACAGAAAGGTCCCGATCTCCTCATACAGTGATCAGTGGTTCGAAACCAAACGTGTTTTTCTTATGACATCAGCAAATTTCTTAAGGAATACATTTGACACAAAATTAAACCGGATACCACATATTAATAGCATAAAAACCAGAATTTGGAAAAAAAAGCGAGTCACCTGGCAACAAACAAGGAGCTTCACCAGAAAACATATTAAAAATTTACAAAACATACATAAGACCAGTGGTAGAATATGTCTGTATAAAATGGATAAATGTATCAAAAACACACATCAACAAAGTACAGCAAATACAAAACTATATTTTAACGAAAGCATATAGAATCCCACAATCAACATGCTCAGTATTTCTACACAAATATTCAAACATGCCAACACTATCAGACAGACTCCCGGATAACTCACTTCAAAATTATAAGAAAAATTAACCGCTGAGCAAATTAGAGAGTTACATAATACGTGATGAACCAAGCCCTAAGTACTTCTCCCCTCTAGACATAATAAATAAGAAACGTACAGGCCAAACAGTGCTAGGCTAACTGAATCCTAGACACAAACGTAGCTCTATTTTAAAAGGGTTTTGTATGTATAAATAGGATTATGTGTGTATATATGACTGCTAAGTGGAACTGTACTGTGAACACGGACTAATAGTGCGGTCATATATAAGTGAAGCTAGTGAAAATATATGAGTTAATATTACCCCATGAATTGGACATGGCACGAAAAGGGTATGGTAATTAGAACTGCGGACAATTAACAAAATTTAACACACTGTGAGTAATGCAACAAAATAACAGGGATTATTACCTAGGATTCAGCAACAGTGCAAACAAAATAACAATTCCAGAGAGGGAGGTAGAGGTCAACGCTGAACCTGACCATCCCTGGTCCAAAACATGGACCGAATCCCGATAAAGAAGAGTATGATATTATGAAGGTTTTAGATTTAGATAAGATATTCTCCATGATGTCGGTGCACATTCTTTGACATGAATTACAAAAAAAAAAAAAACATCTTCGTTTGCAGTTTCATAGGCACAACTTTTAACGCGAATCTCGACACAGATAAAGAAGCTTATAGACTGTTGTATATATATTGCCAACTAAAACAAGTAGGAAGGTAAGTGCGATAATAAAATACTGCAAATTTCGTGAAAAATTTAAGCTATAATTATTTATTGTTTCTGTTTTAGAGGAAATCGAGTCAGTTATTTTTTACTACGACCCCATGTGATGTTTTGATTGTTTCAGAATTTTCGCGCAAATTTACATAAAGGCTGTCTCTAACTTTGAAATGATAATCTACAGGGAAGGCAACTAGTCAACATCACCCATCGCCAACTCTTTGGCTGCTCTTGTCGGACTGAATAGTGGGACTTGGCCCGCCACCCCAAAGTGCGGAGTTATGTTTTTGCGGCAACGGAACATGAACCATTAGGCCACGCCTTGTTCGTAATATATGAGAGCAGAAAAAAAGGGCGTACGGTAAAACATACTACAAATTGTTTATCTAAGTCACAAACACACAGTGGCGAAACTGTAAAACATACTACAAATTGTTTATTTAAGTCACAAACACACAGTGGCGAAACTGTAAAACATACTACAAATTGTTCATCTAAGTCACAAACACACAGTGGCGAAACTGTAAAACATACTACAAATTGTTTATTTAAGTCACAAACACACAGTGGCGAAACTGTAAACATATTACAAATTGTCTATTTAAGTCACAAACACACAGTGGCGAAACTGTAAAACATACTACAAATTGTTCATCTAAGTCACAAACACACAGTGGCGAAACTGTAAAACATACTACAAATTGTTTATCTAAGTCACAAACACACAGTGGCGAAACTGTAAAACATACTACAAATTGTTTATCTAAGTCATAAACACACAATGGCGAAACTGTACAACATACTACAAATTGTCTATCTAAGTCACAAACACACAGTGGCGAAACTGTAAAACATACTACAAATTGTTTATCTAAGTCATACACACACAATGGCGAAACTGTACAACATACTACAAATTGTTTATCTAAGTCATAAACACACAATGGCGAAACTGTACAACATACTACAAATTGTCTATCTAAGTCACAAACACACAGTGGCGAAACTGTTTAATTTCAAAAAAGATCATTAAACGTGTTGTCGCCTCCTACGTAATACTATCGAGCAAGAAAAACCGCCACTAGTTACGTACTACGTTCGCCACATTCGTCAACAAACACGTCATACTTCTTTTCCCCATATTCGTATTAGCGTTATTAAAACACACGAGGAGAATCAACTAACAGTTTGCGGACTTTCTTCACCTCCCCAATGAGAAAACATGTTATACTAACTTACCGCATTAACAACTTTTTGCCACATTCGTCAACAAACACGTCATACTTCTTTTCCCCATATTCGTATTAGCGTTATTAAAACACACGAGGAGAATCAACTAACAGTTTGCGGACTTTCTTCACCTCCCCAATGAGAAAACATGTTATACTAACTTACCGCATTAACAACTTTATCCGTAACAAAAAAATCAGAACGGATTTGTTGTGAGATATAATTTACCTTTTTTTTTTCGGTGGATGGGACGTGGGGTTGGGAAAAGCAGGGTAATATAAAAAAAAAACATACGAAGCTAAATACTCTCGTACTTTCACTAACGATTAGCCACGAACTACGAGGAAATGACCCAAGAGCTTCAACCAAAATACATATAATACAACCAATTAAAAGGTATATAATCCGAATAAAAAATACTGCAACAATTTAACATGTTGGTAAGTTCTGGCCAATGAGCAGTTTTTATTAAAGATTACTCGGCTGAGAGACAAGTCTTGCCCGAAGAGTTTCTTTGGTTAACTTAGAGAAATTATACACACTATTGGGTATTGTTCTTGGATAACTGTTCCTCTATTAAAAGTTTAAAAATGTATTTATTATTATTATTATTATTTATAATGAAATTTATATTTAGCATGAAGTTTTTGCATTTAAAATCAAATTCAAGAACACAATAAAGGAAGTTAAGAGTCGCTCACATTTTTTTAAAACGTGAATAAGATCTAAGGGTTTTAAAAGCAGATTTAAATATTCCAAGGCCCTCTCTCTCCACACATCAAAACGAATTCAACTAAGGTAAAGTTTAGTGTTCCGCCCACAATAGAATTGGCCCGTTTCCAAGCTATATGGTGTTTGGTATTCTAAACTTACACGGCATCTTATGAGACGCATCAACTAAATAGTCAGAGAATCCAAAGTTTCATTAGAACATTATAGCTAATCTTAACTTATAACTACGGGCCAGATTGAGGGTGAGACATTGCGCCCCCGCTGTCTGTGCTGCTAATCCTAATCGACATTGACTGTTACAGCTGAAAATGTTGACTTTTATATCACAAGTCCGGCCACGCCCTGCCCCGAACAAACAAAAACACGTTAATAAAAATAGATAAAAAAGCAGTTTTTTTTCTAGAATTACGCGCAAAGTTACAAAGCTACGCATCCCCCCCCCCGATTTTTAACTGATAGATTAGAGAGAGGGAAGATAGTCACTATTATCAACCGTAAACCCATGGGGTTACTCTTATATGACCGAATAATGGGGTTTTACCGTCACTCGCAGCGCACCCACTAACCCAATTTTTTCCCCGCAACGGGTTGTGAACCACGAGTCCTCAGATTCACAGTTCGGGGGGCGCTTACCGCGAGGCCATCAAAACTTGAAAATTAAAATTAACGCGTATGTAAAGGTTTTGAACACCCCGACTGTTCTAAAATAATTTTTTTACCCTCAAACAATTCTTTATAATAACGTATATTTGACTTGAGTCGTTAAATCTAAGCGTGTCTGGTTCTTAACGCTATGTTTACTTAGAAAACATATAATGTGACGGTCAATCCCACTATTCGTTGGTAAAAGAGTAGTTCAAGAGTGGCATTGACTAGCTGCCTTCACTCTAGTCTATCACTGCTAAATTAGGGACGGCTAGCGCGGATAGTCTTCGAGTAGCTTTGCCAGAAATTCGAAACAAAATAAACAAACATTAGAAAACAATTCCTCCTGTTATATCGAAGGCACACACTTCTTTTCAACACTCTATAAATTCATAACTCCAAAAGCATAACAAAAAATAAATGTCTTAAATCGTTACATGTTTACTGGATGCATAAAATCAAAGTACACTGTAAAAAAATTACGTAAAAATACATGCAATTAACTGATATTTTTTAATGTTAAAAACGCATTTTAAAGTCTGTTTAAAACATTAAAATAATATGAAAAATACTGTGAAAATAAATATATATAGAACCATTTTCCAAAACACTGCCATAACTATTGAATTCCATGTGAAATCGTAATTTAAAAGTGAATTTTTTTATTGTGTTAACAGCAAGAGAAAACTACATAAAACAAAAGGAAAAGATTCTGAAACAATGGCTTATTAAGTCTCATAATTGTAAGCCATTGTATATGTGTAGGCTTTTGATCTGAGTTTTTTAAAAGAGAAATATAAGTTTTCAGTCGCGGCATAGCGGCTCATAGAACGGTTCTGAATTTTTTTGTTTGTTTTTTCCCAAGTACAAACTTTTAACTCATAGCTCCCTCACCTCTTGACCTATTTGAGATCGAATTACAGTTTTGCACTCAGGAGGTCAAATCCTTTCGAGTGATGTATTTGACCACGCCCAATGTCTCATAGATTAATTCACTCTACTCCTGCCTATAAGAATTTAAAGTGCCGTGGCTATTGAGGATTCTCTCTTGTTTATAAAAAACAACTCACCATTAAACGTTCCTGATATTCTGAAAACTGTGATTCTTCAACCCTAATTATACAGAATGGTATAAGTAATATTCACAATTTTATCATGTTTAGTACAGGCTACTCTAAACGTCCCTTACAGTCTATGCTCAAGTTAAGATCTTATTAATACGTCTTTATCATCTACGTATCATACAGATTTCTGGGTATGTATCATCTACGTGTTACACAGATTTCTGGGTATGTATCAACGTTTCTGCATGTTTCGTTTGTTTGTTGTTTTGGACAAAGCTTTCCTAATTTTTAACTGCTGACAACAGAGAGCAACAGACAGGTAACACCCGCCGCCAACTCTTGCGCTACTCTTACTAACCAATAGTGACATTTCCCCTCAAATTATAATGCCTTCACGGCTGAAGGGGAAAGCATGCTTGAGAGCGGGCATGTCTTGTTTCAAGTTAGGAAAATATAATGTTGGTCTGTAATCTAAATATTTGTTGATTATTTATGGTCGATAGATGACTCTCTTAAACTATTTTAATTAACTAGTAATGTGATTTTTTTCATAAAATGGCAATAGGTCTGCAATTAGTCGGAAAATGCTACAATACATTATAACATTTACAATGATTGAGAATGAAAGTCAGGATGCTAGTGGTTTAACAGAGTAAGTCTTGAAGAACTCGAACTAATTAGTTAATGATTTAGGTTACAACTTTAAACGTTATGTGTTGTTTAAGGTTAGATTTTAAGGCAAGAGTATGGACGATTCTAGAAGATAACTTCACATTTTAAAATTTGATAGGAATAGTTGAAATCGTGATTATTTTGCGAAAAACAAAATGACACATTCTTTTATTTGCTAAAGCAGAATTGATTTGTAGGATTGCGAAACATCTAATAATAATATAGCTATTTACATATCTACGTTTAGTGTACTTTGTGTTTCTGTGTATTGTCTCGTGATTCCAAAATATCCCACTTGAAGGCCATGTACATAACAGGATTGACTTTCTAGTGTTAGTTGAACGATTTAATGCATCGTATTTATTTATTGAGGATTAAGTTACAGTAACTTATACATCAAAACACAAATATAGTCTTGGCGTTTTTGTGTGCGTTCATTTTATGAAAATACTCTGTCTCCTCACCCCCTTGTAGGACGGTGGTAATTTACGAACTTTACAACGGTAAAATCCGGGGTTCGATTCCCCCTTGGTGGACGCAGTAGATAGCCAGATGTGGCTTTGTTCTAAAACAAACAAACAATCAGTTTCTAAAGCATGGACATCACGAGCCGTTTATGTCATTTAAAAAAACAACAACTATTAACTTAAAAAAAACACACACTAAGTTAATGAACTTATTTACGAATGCACCGTAACTGATCATAGTATGATATAGACGTTGTAGAACTAATAACTCAGTGAAATCAGAATCCTCTCGACTAAAATTGATTACTAAACTCCTGTTTCATTTCGAACCGATGTGTATTGGAATGAGCTAGATATTTAATTCCAGAAAATATTTGTCTTTGTTTGGTACATAAAAAGCTTCTTAGGTCAAATGTTACGAAACTGTAAAGATGAATAGAAATTGTAATCAAAATATACCAGGCGTGGCCAACTGTTGTGAGTGTGTTATAAAAGTGTCAATTCGGTTCAACGTCGGGCAAAGAATCGTGCTAACTGGCTGCCTTCTGTCTGACCAGTAGTTGAAAACTCTGGATGATTGTACCTGAACCCTAGGGTTCTCTGACCTGGTTGTTTTGCCCACGTGCTCGTAAGATAGTGTTTAGGTTGAAATGCCATATACTAATAAAAATATGTTTGTTTATTTGTTATTTAAGCACAGAGCTGTACAAGGGCTAACTGCGTTGTGCCACATTATTTGCCAACCTTTAGGAGAGAAAAATAGGTAGGTTATCGCGTGCCTACGTCACGTGCCCTGCTATGGAGCCTCATGGACATGCTCCTCCGAAAAATGCGAAAATCAAAGAGGGGGCGGGGGATGGAATTTTCTGCGTTCTAAGTCACCGAATAACTGCAAGCAAGGTTTCAGTGATCGCCCTTATCAATTATGCACTTCTGTGTACCCCTTGTTTTATCGAAAATGGTTACTCTAATATATATATATGTATAAACAACTTTTGGTTGATATTTTGTAAAGCGGTAAAATTAGTACGCGGTATAAAAGAATCCTGAAATCGGT
The DNA here is from genome assembly GCF_000517525.1 of Limulus polyphemus. NCBI lineage: Eukaryota > Metazoa > Arthropoda > Merostomata > Xiphosura > Limulidae > Limulus > Limulus polyphemus. Next base: position 8,549 of record NW_013669797.1, read on the forward strand.
AGCTTACCTCGTAAATAGGTAGGATTAGCAAGTACGATGTTCACCATGACAACTGAGTCTCGAATTTTAGAGTTATAAGCCTTCCAACTTACCACTGAACTACAGGGAGGGCTCAAACAAGTCTTAAACTATTTTACGTACCAATATAGGCCTACAAATCGTATTATCAAACATAGGACTGAAACTATTTTAAGCAAGCGATGAGCCCGGCATGGCCAGGTGGATAAGGCGCTCGACTCACAATCTGAGGGTCGCGGGTTCGAATCC
>NW_013669797.1:9387-11536 GCF_000517525.1 Limulus polyphemus
ATTAGGGACGGCTAGCGCAGATAGCCCTCGTGTAGCTTTGCGCGAAATTCCAAAACAAACAAACAAAACAAACAAGCAAGCGATGAAATGTTTCACTCCTATCGGGGACAAAGGATACTAAATAGGAAAATTGACACATTTTTAACATCAAAAATGCACTCTTTAACTCTAGCTTCTTAGATTCATTAGCTTGAAATGTTTACTGAACACGAGTATACCAGAGAATTTACAACGCTGCGCCGAAACACGTACTTCTAAAAGAAAAAGACAATGTTTCCAATTTGAGAGATCCAAAACCAGTAGCAACTGGTCCGAGTAAGAACAATTCGGAATGTATTTATATTATACTTGGAACACAGCGCATTCTGATACATGAAGTCTTATTACGGTGTTCAACCTAAAATCCCAGATTAAAAAATAACAATGAATTATAGAGTTCAGCGTTATTGTTTTTTCTGCTTTTTCTTTTCTACTGAGCGACTAGAAATTTTGTGCTGTTAGTTACAGGATATAAGAAAAAAACTATTTGAGAACGTGGTATTTGTTAGAAATTTAATCACACAAACTTTCGTGTATTCTGCGTTACTGTTTCACTTTAATCTATATAAATAAACATCAATATATGTGTGTGTGTATATATGTTCCTTGTACGTTTCTACATTTCTCGGTCAATCAGCACCAAACTTGACGGAGTGATACAGGATGACATTAGGAAGATCATGAGGGGGGTTAGCCCCATCTATATACATAAATGTCAATACGTGTGTGTGTATATATATATATGTGTGTGTTCCTTATACGTTTCTACATTTCTCAATCAATCAGCACCAAACTTGACAGTGTGATACAGGATGACATTAGGAAGATCATGAGGGGGGTTAGCCCCCATCTATATACATAAATGTCAATACGTGTGAGTGTGTATATATGTTCCTTATACGTTTCTACATTTCTCAATCAATCAGCACCAAACTTGACAGAGTGATACAGAATGACATGAGGGGGGGATTGGACCCCCATCTAATTTCATATTAATAGAATTCTGGAAAACAGTATGTCTTTCTTTTCAGTATTGGTACCTTTATGTATTGTTATTACACTTGTAATGTTTATTATGTTAAGAAAAAAAAATAGAAGCACAATTTCTTATCCTTTGTTGTTAATGAGTTTTAATTTCACCCATCTAAATAAATAAGTTGTCCACTTGTCCGTATGAACAAAATATAAACCAGTATAACTCAAATTAAATACTTTTACCAGTTTATATGTAAAATATACACAAGTTTACGATAAACAACGGATATTCGTTTTACAGCACGTGGTACAATTTTAATACACCGTTTAACCCTACTATACTATAAATTCTTATTATGTAATAATGTATCACAAACACAGACAACCGTACCAAATGAGCACTGAATTCTAAAAAGAGTCATTTGTTTCTCAACTGACATATGATTCTGTTAAGAGAAAAAGAGAGAGTTGTATTTACTTCAAACCTAAACACTGGGTTACCTGAGGGCTGTTCACCCCGGGGAATTTAACCCTAGATTTTAACCTTGTAAGTCCGTAAAACTTACCAATGACCCACCGAGGAGGGGGTAGTTTATATTGTATGTCTACGATCTTCTTTTTTAATTACGTTTTATAAAAGTGGAAACATTGAGTAATTCACAGTCTTTTCTTGTAACATATGATTCACGAGGGTTAGAGCTAGTAAAAAAAGGCTATATTTTTATTTTTGGTCCGAGAAGCGGAATTCTTATCTCCAGAAGGGGAGAAGATGGGTAATTTCAACTCCCCAGCCTACGTCTTTGTTTATGTAAGACCGAGCTCGGTTCTAATAACTCATTTGACCTTCCCTTTATGTGGGATAGAACATGGTTCTAAGTCAATCTTTTCACCTTCGCGAACCTTTAGGTAGGATCGAACACGGTTCTAAATCAATCTTTTGATTTAATCCTATGATTCTTTACATATGATCTAACGAGGTTTTAAGCAAACTTGCTTGAAACTAAAAGTTTTATAATCATTCTTAAGGAGTAGCTTTCTAAATGATTGAAGTGATTTATATTAGGTCGTCAAGAAATTAATGTCGCCTTTTTTTAGATGAAAAAAAACCCGAACAACTTATATATCAAAACAAATC
>NW_013669797.1:12457-29690 GCF_000517525.1 Limulus polyphemus
CATGAGAGACATGCAATTTCAGGGACATTTCACGATTGTGTTACCTTGGGTTAGACTCAACAAGCGTCTTCAGAGCATCAATATCAATTCCAAAATATTGGCCCCTGCCATCACAGTTTTTAAAGCTATAGTCACCTGAACGAAATTTGCTGAACCATCGTTGACACTTATGAACGTTCAAAACATTTCCATAAACTTCTTTGATATTCTTTGTGGCTACAGATGCGTTATTTCCCTTCTTGTATTCAAACAACATTACATGCCGAACGTGTGCCTCGTTGTGTGCCATCACTATAGGGGATTAGAGTATACTAAACTTTGGGGGTGGTTAATGAAAATGTTCCAAAAACGCGTCATTGATTTCTTGACGACCTAATATTTAGTCTCTATTGTCAAAATATCAGATACGTTACATTAACTTATAAAACGTATAGGTTCAGTTTATGCTGAGTTATTGACACACAACTAAATAAAAAGTTGTGTTCATTCGTTCGTTTGTCTGAAGCCCAATAATGCACAATGGGCTATCTGCGCTGTGTTCAACATAAGAATCTAACCTCAGATTTTAGTATTTTTAGCCCTCAAGTTTACCGCTAAGCCGCTGGGGCGAACTTGAAATTGGCGCGTGCCAAATAAAAACGAGAGAGAGAGCAAGAAACAGTACTCGCCGATCTCAATGTAAGAAAAGATAAGGTAGAAAAATATAGCTTATGGTAGTTCATTTTGAAACAAATGGGAACAGGTGCCAGGTGCTGCTTTAGCCCCATGGAACGACTATTTTGTATTTGAAATAACAACTAAGAATTAGTGTGCATAACGGTTCTGATAATAACTAGAAAAAAATACACTTTTGTACAGCTCATAGTAAATTTCCACAAAGTCTGTTCTACACAAAATTAATCAAAAATCAACCAGAACCTAAAAAAAAACAATCTGTGGTTGTATGTGTAGCCACGATATTGGTACAAACTGTAGCCACGGTAAATTAGGCAAGTAACTATAGCTCGCGTAGATGTGTACGGCTCATAGTAAAATTCCACAAAGTCTATTCTACACAAAATTAATCAAAAATCAACCAGAACATAAAAACCTATCCATGGTCGTATGTGTAGCCACGATAATTAATTTACCGTGGCTACAGTTTGTACCTAGAAACAATTTATTATTGTGCGAGAAAGCTGAAAGGGGGATTTACAGATTTACAATAGCCATATTGGAAATTTAGTTTGTTTTGCACAGGATTACCTTAAGAAAGTAGAACTTGTCACGCCCCCCAGTGGCACAGCGGTATGTCTGCGGACTTACAATGCTAGAATCCGGGTTTCGATACCCGTTGTGGGCAGAACACAGATAGCCCATTGTGTAGCTTTGTGCTTAATTACAAATAAACAAACAAACAAGTCTGTCACACTGATGTGATTTTCTTCTTTCTCTTTCTTTTTTTTTACAGAAAACTCAGATAATATGTTCAAATAATTTATCAACAATGATCGTAGAATTTTCCTATTTCTGGGACTGAGCACAGCTAGGGTGCTGGACTGTGGAGCTGAGGGTCCGTGGTATACGTCCCTGATACCCACTTTGGGTACTTGGTGACACTGACAGTGAAATCCCACTTTTCGATCTGCAACAAAAAGCAGCCCAGACTTGGCGGTGAATGGTGTTGACTAGCTGTATTTCCTCTAGTCTAACACTTCAAAATTGAAGATGGCTTGTGCGGACAGCCCTCGTGTAGTTTTGCGCGAATTTCAACAACACAATAAACTTTATCTCTCTTCATCTACTTTTGTTATTAAATCGTTCACGATATTTTGAGCTCCGTGCTGAGTCGTTCTTACGTTCTGAAGAAGGAATCGTATTGAGTGACAATAAATAATCCCAACTTTAAGAACACACCTTAAGGTGTTTTTTTTTCAATCGAAACGCTAGTTTCAAAACGCACAAAGCTATAAGATAAATTGCTTGGAAAAGTATTTCACAATGCTCTGAATAATTTTCAAAATACAAACATCTAGAAAAAAAGAGTTATCTCCCCCTCGTGTCAAGACTCGTACTAACGTATCATTTACAATAACAAAATAAAGAAATCAATCATCGCATTCAAATTTATACCTCTCAATTGTATGTCGAACGCGTTTTAAACCGCGTGTTTCTGTAATTTTAATATTTTACCATATTATGATTTTAGCTTCATAATAATAAAATGAATGGAAGCGGGGAAGAAAAAAAAACTTTTAATTTTTTGTTTGTTTCTTTGAAATTCAGCAAAAAGCAGCACAATGGGCTATCTGTGCTCTGCCCACTACGGGTATCGAAACCCGGATTCTAGCGTTGTAAGTCCGCAGACATACCGCTGTACCACTGGGGGGCAAAACTTTTTAATGTTTACCGGTGTCTCGGAGGTAGGGAAGCTTGGGGTATATTACTCTAAAATTTGGAGCTCCATCCCTGCAGCGGAAACAGTGCGGAGAGCTTATTGTTTATAATTTTCCGAAGATAAAAACATATTAATAAATTTGATTTACTTTTTTTTTATTGAAGAACTGCCATTAAATTTTGTCCCTTTTTTCATCTAAAGATAACTTTCATTAACAAGTATAATTATATTAATGTGGCAATTACGCATCCGTACAGAGATTGGGAAGTGTAACAAAAACACACACATAACATTTCAACTAATTAATCTAAAAACGGACCATTTTAAATTACATAATTACGTAAAAGTGTTATAACTTTTAATCTTGTGGGTTTACTCGCAAAAATAATAATTTAAACACACACTTTTAACAAACGAAACTTTTCAACACCTTTCTACGAGAATTGTTGAGAAAATGTTTTTTTTTTCTGAAGATCAAATATATATGATTACAGCAAATAAACATGCACCAATGGTGTTGAGGATATGAACAACATTTCTCAATCTAGACTCCGTTAAGTGCGTAGATAGCCCTCGTGTAGCTTTGCGCAAAAAAATCCAAACAAAACCGTTAAGTGCGATTAATTTTCTCCATTTTTTTCATTTAACTAAGTAAATTGTAGGCCCGGCATGGCCAAGTGGTTAGGGCGCTCGACTCGCAATCTGCGGGTTCGAATCTCCGTCAAACCAAACGTCCTCGCCCTTTCAGCCGTGGGAGCGTTATAATGTGACGGTAAATCCCACTATTCGTTGGTAAAAGAGTAACCTAAGAGTTGGTGGTGGGTGGTGATGACTAGCTGCCTTCCCTCTAGTGTTTCACTGCTAAATTAGGGACGGCTAGCGGGGATAGTCCTCGTGTAGCTTTGCGCGACATTCCAAACAAACCATAAGGAAACGAATTCATCTTGTGGACAGCCATCATTCTGGTGAATTAGCGGTGAATTCTGGTTAATATCGGTTTGCAGATAGCCCTTCTTGCAAAATAACCTTTTTGGTCAGTCTCCTCCTATTCACTGTTCTTCTGGATCCTTTGGAATTAATGTGTTCATGCCATTCCTGTGGTAAGGTGTTGGAAGTCTTCTTTCGAACTTGATGTGTTAACCTGATCAAAACACAAAGGCATCTCGGGCAGTGGTTTTCGGCGTCTACCAGTAGACTTTCCTGGAACAACCTTTCCTGTAGTCCGATGATGTTTCAGGATTGTGTGTGTGTGTGTTTGTTTGTTTTAGAGCAAAGCTACATTAGGCTATTTGCTGTGTCCACCGCGGGGAATCGAGCCCCGGATTTTAGCGTTGCAAGTCCATAGACTTACCACTGTACCACCGGAGAATCAAGATTCTGTATACAGTATACTGGGGATACCCTACTGTTCTGGCAATGTCCGTTTGTTTCGTACCATTTCTGGGCAGTCGAACAATTTGACGCCCTATAACTTCTGGTGCGTGACGAGGCCTGAAAAAGCGTCGATCTGTTTCGAAAAAAGTTATACCAAAATCACACCATTTTATACAAAACACGAGAAATGCCCAAAAGAACTTAAACAGACCAGAATACCAACTCGTACATGTTTGTCCGATCACACGCTACCTTCTCTGTTACTACTTTACTCAATAACTTCTCCATGCATGTAGACAATAACATCAGTATAGAACAGTATGTAAACATTTTGGCTAAGACTGTATCCCTAACCAATATGTTTAAGATTGAAAAGTTGTATTGATGAAAATGCCAAGAAGGCGAAAACTACTGCAAAAACCGTTAGTTACTCTATTCGACGGTCAGTGTAAGGTAAGCACTCGATTATAGCATCGTTTCTAAGGAAGTCCAACTGGCTGTTTCATTAATATTGTTATTATGTTTTAGTTGTGTGAAACAGAATTATCATGGAAGGTTTCAATCAGTCTTATAACTGACTGACTAATGACATCTGAAGCAACTGCCCGAGGCGCGTTCGTTCTAGATATTTCTAATGACGTAATCAAACAAAAACTTATTCGTATTATTATTAAAAGAGATAATGTTGTTTCCATGTTTCATTTCTTATATCCAGAAAGTAGTCTCCAAATTTAACTTGGATCTCAGGCCTAATAAAACGTTGTAATATAGGCCTAAGTGATAAAATATCTTAATACCTAGTTAACAGGCGATCAGAAGAATAAGATAAACTGGAAAGTTTGTTTGTTTTAGAGCAAAGAGCTATCTCCTGTCTTCATCGAGGGGAATCGAACCCTGGATTTTAACGTTGTAAGTCCGTAAACTAACCGCTATCCCACCGGGGGACTAAACTTGAAAGACAGAAGAAGTTTGAAGTATTATAAGAATCACTGTTAAAGTATTTCCAAGAGTTCTCACATAGAGAGGGATGAAGCTGGTGTGATATTTGAAAAATAACATGTTTTCTTTCTGTTTTTTTTTTTTAGGTTATATAGGTGAACAGTTTAGTTCATCAAAACTCGAAACTTTTTAGCTCACGTACTAGGTTAAATCGGCTGATATATCGCGACCTTATTCTCACAGTAGTCATACATTGTCACAGGCCATTTCTTTTGGTTTAACTGAACTTTCCAATGGAGGCTGTTGCTAAAAACATTTAGTCTTGTGTAAACATGTTCTCTAGTGGCATTATTCTTGGAGAAGTTTAGGAATACCTGGAGGATTTGTCCTTCCTATTTTAGTTTATGGGATGACAAAATGACGTAGTTGATAAGTGCACTCATCGTAATCTGCATATAATGGTTAGTCTCTCACTTTAGATCAGAGATTCTAGAGATCTTCTTAAGATTCATCTTTCTCTGAGATAGAACTCCCCATTCAGCGAGTTATTTTCTTTTGGTTATTATGAGTGACTTATGGTGAGTTGTATTGTTTATATGTTTTTAATAAATAATATTCTTAATCTATCTCACTGACAATTTGTATTTAATTTCTTCTCTGAATTGAGTCAGGCTACAAACATTTTCTACCATATTTAGCTGTTATTGTTGTTATTTAAGAGTTATTAAGCTGCTAAATTAGCGCAGATAGCCCTCGTGTAGCTTTGCGCGAAATTCATTACAAACAATCAGTCTTTGCAGAACTAGTATGGCATGCCTAGGTACATTGAGGGAAGGCAGCTAGTCATCACCACCCACGCTTTGGCTACTCTTTTACCAACGAATAGTGGGATTGACCGTCACATTAAAACGTCCCCATGGCTGAAAGAGCGAACATATTTGGTGGGACGGGGATTCGAACCCGCGACCCTCAGATTGCGAGTCGAGCGCCCTAACCACCTGGCCATGTCGGGCCAATATTTATTGTTCTGAAAGCTTTATGATTCTGTTGTGAACACATGTTTTATTCTCTTTTCAACTGTAATTCGTTTTATAATGTTACTGGTTGTGTTTGAATTTAGTGTGTTAGTAGGTGGCTGAGCTAAAACTACAAAGAGACACCGCAAGACTTTCGTCTGAGACTATATTTATAGCACAGACTACTGAAGGTGCTGAAGAGGACATATGCTGAGTTAATATAGATGACTCCACCGACGGACCTTTTCTCATTGTTCAAAAAAGTCACAGAATCACCATGTTTCTCAAAGACCAAATAATGTAGAATTGGAAAGTTGCCCAAGAGATGGCAGGACCTGTAGTTTTTTTTATTTTTTTTATGTGTATTACAATACAAGAGAAGACTATCAAAAATAGAAGTGTATCATTAGTTGTCACTGTGCTCGAAAAGGCAGAAGTGAGTGTATTGCTTTCATTGTCACTTGGCAGTGTCTCCAAGACAAAACTCTCCAATGACTATGGAAATTGTGATTCGAGAAATAATTTGGTTGACTTTATATAGCACGAAAGCTCAGTGCAACAAATTTTCTGTTATCAAAAATAGATTCAGGGAGCAATATGGTTGCTAAGTAACAAAAACATTGACTCTTAGAACCGACAGATGCAAGTCGGGAACCATCTGCTGGAATAACATCATGGTTGTCAGTTTGCAATAGGTGGTAAAGAACAGTTTAGCTTTATAAGAATCAATTGTAGCCTGTACAAGTACAAGAACGTATTCGATCAACTGTGTAATTACGTTAGGTGCATGGGTTACCTGGAAAATATTAGTGAAGTTAGGGCTTAATTTCTAGAAAATAAGGACGGGTCGTCAATGTGAGGTACTGTTCTGTACATTAAGTACGCGCATAGCTTCTCGTTCAACAACTCTTGGGCTACTTTTGTCTTACCGTATAGTTCGTGGCCTAGTAGTTAGCATACTGGACTGCGGATCCTAGGTTCATGTCCCGATGCCGAAAAACATGTTCCGCACTTTGGAGCAGCCGTGAGTGCATGTAGAGTAGTTCAAATGTTTGTTTGTTGTTAAACATAAAGCTACACTATCTGTTCTGCACACACCGCGAGTATCGAAACCCGACTTTTAGCGTTAAAAGCTCTCAAACTTACCGCTGAGCCACCGCACGACAAACAGCTCAAGTGTTGGTGGTGAGTGCTGTAAACTAGTTGCCTTCCTTTTATTATATTAGTTCGAAATTACGGACGGCTATGCAAATATAGCTCTTGGATAGCTTTGCACGAAAATAACAAAATGAATAAATAAACAAACAGACTCCTGAAAAGACCCAGCTGTTCCTAATGGACCTACAACTGTACAAACTGGGCCTTATCAATCTATTTAGTGTTACACAAAAAGAAGAAGATATATCGAGATTACTTCAGCATAGTTACCGTGTTTTGCAAGTTAAACAGTGTCAGGAGCAGCTTTGAATCAGTCGTAATTTCAGCTATACTCATACCGAAACTCTGTGGACAATATAAAAAAGTAACTTCTTATTTGCATGTAGTTCTCAGTAGAGGAACTAACAACAAGGCTTCTTCTATCACTGTAAGCTCCGTGTGCGTTAACATTATATTTACATGGTTACACACACACAAAATATATGAATATTCTAGACAGCATATACGGTTTTCAAGCTTCTTATATCATGTAAGGACTATTTGATAAGTAACCTTAATGATTTTGTAATGAGATATCATAATAAACTCACACTTCTGGAAATGATTGTTATCTGAAAATCAAGGTCCCACTGGTAAAGTAGCGAATTGTTATTTGGATCAAGAATATGTCAAGCCAACTGTTATCAGGAACAGACTTTTGGTTGGTCAGTCTTTGCTACTTACAATGCTAAGATCAGGAGATCGATTCCCTGCGGTGGAGAGAATGCATATAGCCCATTATGTAGCTTTGCCCGCACTAGACTATCACCTGGGAATTTACGAGTTAAAAGCGATGATTTCGATGACCAGTAAAGTATAATATTATAAAAACAAATGAATTTAAATCAAATTTCCATTGGTCAGTTTACGTTTAAAACCAGACTGGTCTTCTAGTTGGGCAAAAAAAGATAGCCCAAATATGTTAACATTTTCAGCTATAATATTTTGAAGCCCAAATTTTGCTTCTGAAAACCGAACCAGTCAATATAGTCCAAGAAATTATAGTAACTTAAACATCTGGGATACAGATAATCATTGCTCCTTACCGAGATGCTAACACTTCCAACTGGGACTAGAAACTGATGGTTTGGATCTATGGTTCCAATGACCAAGATTTACTTCCAGAAATACTGGAATACATAGAAATTATTGATTAGAAAACTACGTCCATCACTGCTCCGAACGTAAAGGTTTGCTCATTTATTTGCTTTTTTTTTTTGGTAAAGCTACTAAGGCTATCTGCCGCCGTCGTTAATTTTGACCCGCCGACTGAAGGCAAACAGTCGTCTAATATTTACTAACAAAAAGTAAAATTAGCCGTCACATTGTAATGCCCTCGAAGCTGAAATGGTAAGTATACTTGGCGCCGGATTTCGATCCCGCGACCCACAGATTGCGAAATCAACGTCCTAACCATTAGATCATACCAGGTCTGAAAATGGTGAATTTCTACTATGTTCAAATAGTAAGTTTCCGTTTTTATAACATACTGGACTAAAAAAAAAAAGAACATCCTCAAAGTTGGTAATTTAAAAAGCAACTTATGATGGTAAATCTTCGCTTTCTGACCGACTGAATTTCCGCTTAGGCTAAAACATTTTGTGATTTTATTTCTTATTGATATTTTTCCCCTTCTAATTTTCCATCTGTGATTTGAAAACCATGAGTTCAGAAACTCCCAAACTTGTTGGGGGGGGGGGGTCGAAGAACATCTTATAAATGCGACGTGAAAAATATCCTAAGCCATTATCAATTGGCACTCTTGGATTTCTAACTGACTGTCAACAATATTCGCTTATATGAAATATTAGTTTCTAATCAAGATCGAATTTCATTTCGATAAGGCCCGGCATGGCCAGGTGAATAAGGCGCTTAACTCACAATCTGAGGGTCGCGGGTTCGAATCCGCATACCACCAAACATGCTCGCCCTTTCAGCCGTGGGGGCGTTATAATGTGACGGTCAATCCCACTATTCGCTGGTAAAAGAGTAGCCCAAGAGTTGGCGGTGGGTGGTGATGACTAGCTGCCTTCCCTCTAGTCTTACACTGCTAAATTAGGGACGGCTAGCGCAGATAGTCCTCGTGTATCTTTGCGCGAAATTCAAAAACAAACAAATTCATAAACAATCATTTCGATAATCAGTGTTTTTGAAACATACGGTACCAATAGGCACAAGATTCCCTTACTGAGGGATAGGATGTGGTTCATGCTCTAACCTTAGAATAGTAAAAACAATGTAAAAAAAACCTTATTCGTTTCATGTATAAAACTAAAGTTACGATCTTATTATACAAACAATGTAAAAAAAACTTATTCGTTTCATGTATAAAACTAAAATTACGATCTTATTATACAAACAATGTAAAAAAAAAAACTTAATTACGTTTCATGTGTAAAACTAAAATTACGATCTTATTATACAAACAATGTAAAAAAAAACTTTAATTCGTTTCATGTATAAAACTAAAATTACGATCTTATTATACAAACAATGTGAAAAAAAACCTTATTCGTTTCATGTATAAAACTAAAATTACGATCTTATTATACAAACAATGTAAAAAAAAGAAAAAAACCTTATTCGTTTCATGTATAAAACTAAAATTACGATCTTATTATACAAACAATGTGAAAAAAAAAACTTTATTCGTTTCATGTATAAAACTAAAATTACGATCTTATTATACACATTTTACTAAGGTAGTTGAATTTTTAGCACAAAGTTACACAATGGGATATCTGCGCTATGTTAACCACGGGGAATCGAATCCGTAAACTAACCACTGATCAACCAAGAAACTTTACCAAAGATGAATAAACAATGAATTACTGGGAATTAATTGGATGAAATAACGCTTATTACCACGAGAAATATTAAAAGTGTAACTTCGAACTTATTTATACAACCGAGTATTTAAGACTCTGTAATGCATCGATATCTGGGTGCTTTCGATCGAGAGGAATCAAACCCCTGATTTTGGCGTTGTAAATCCGAAGACTTACCGCTGTCCCACCGGGGCACTAAAAACTTATGAATCAATCAGAAATCAAAGTGTAGATGCTCAACACTCAGTATAATAGCACTTCACTGGACTAACAGAGTGTAAATTAAAGCATGTTTACTCTCTGCTCCAGGTCAGTTTTGAATAAATGAGATGTGTCAGCCGCTTGAAAATTTGGATGTGCTAGATGCTCAACACTCAGTATAATAGCACTTCACTGGACTAACAGAGTGTAAATTAAAGCATGTTTACTCTCTGCTCCAGGTCAGTTTTGAATAAATGAGATGTGGCAGCCGCTTAAAAATTTGGATAATTAGTTCTTCTTTTTTTTTCTAGGACGAATAACTTATGTAAAATAATTTTTCCAGGATATTTTTTGTTAATGAATGGAATACAAGTTTATTGGATCAGATAAGAGTAGCCAAAGAGCTGGCGGCGAGTGCTATTGACTAGCTGCCTTCCCTCTGGTCCATCTATTGAAAATTTAGGACGGCTATGCGCAGATTCCCCTCTGTTAGCTTTTCGCGAGAATTCTCAAAAACAAACAAACAAACAATCGATTAAAACTTTAGTGTTTAGTAAACATGTGATCTTTATTTTCGTGTTTTCTTTTCTTTTAGCAGTGTAAAGGACACGTTTTGAGATGTAGAAAGAAAAGCTTCAAATACCAGCATAAGCCATCCGTTCTTTCTCGATACACAGGAAGAAAAGTATTACACATCCGTTCTTTCTGGCACATCTCCCGGTGGAACAGGGTTAAGTTTAGGGACTCAAAACGTTAAAATCCGGGGTTTCATTTCTTGTGGTAAACACAGCAGATAGCCTAGTATGCATTTGCTCTAAAACATACAAACAAACAAATCTTTCATGGACATAGGTTGGCGCTAAAGTAGAGCTATAGATTTCGGAATTGATAAGCCGGGGTCGAATACTTGCGATGCCATAAAATACTGTTGGCACTTTAAGCTGTGGATGCGCTATAAGAGTGACAGTCAATTCCTCAGCGTGGATGGTGGGTAATAGGGGGTACTGATGATTAATACACTCCCTATGGTTAGTAGTTGAAAATAAGGGACGGCGGCAGAAAGGTCAATAGACAAGGGGGGTTGGGAGATAGCCCCCCTGAAAGTTTTTTCCATCATGACATAGAAATGAGAAAGGGAGAAGAGGAAGAGCAAACCATGCCGTATTTATATTTTATACATATTTATTATATATTAGACAAATATATTTTACTATATTACTATATTGTATTTTGAAGTAATTTAGTAAGATGATGATGATGATAAATTTGGTCCTAAAACAGGAAACTGAAGTCCCATCAGAGTGAAATTTAACATTACCTAATGGAATATTTTTCTAGGCATATCCCCGAGCCCCCAGTGGCACAGCGGTAGTCTGCGGATTTACACTGCTAGAAATCGGGTTTCGATACCCGTGGTGGGAAGAGCACAGATAGCCCTTTGTGTAGCTTTGTCCTTAATAACAACGGCACATTCCCGAACCGAAATCCTGGCGGCAAATAGCTTTGCCATAAATACAAAATACAATAACGTTCTTTTTTTTTTATGTTTATCTCTGCCTAGTTATACTTATTTTTCTTTCTTTTTTGTATAAATTATGGAATACTATGATTTGCCAAAGTTAACTTCGTATAAGTCTTGACTGTAGAGGCCGCATGTTTTCTTTTTTTTTCTTAGAGGCATAAGTGCTAGCAGTCCAATGTCTCATTTCTCAACTGGTGATTGGTGGAGACCTAATGTACATAACAGCATGTCACGGTTTAGTATCTTTTACATACACATACATATTATTGGTTGTTTCTCTACTCAAAAACTTCCACAGTCTTTCGACAACCTTGCTGAATTATTGATTTAAGGAACGCTATGTTGGGATCTGTTACAGGATTGCCGACCAATTTGCTCTATTGCACTGACTTTGTCTTTGTTGAGAAATTCAGTAGTACAGCACTTTGCTGAACGTGGACTGATATACATCTGACAATTGTTCTTAACACGACACGATGTTGCGATACCCTAATTGTTTCTCACAAAAGAAGAATGAACATTTTTGGTTTGTTTATTGCAAAGAGGAGAACTGAGAAGAAATCACGCGGGGATGGACTTAACACACAGATAAACAAAAGTTTTCAAATAATAAATCAAAGTAACAGCCATGTACTATGTACCGCATAAAACTTTAATATCAAACTCCTGGTTTTACTGACATTCATTTTTGATTGATTATAGTAACGTTTTATTTTTCTCCAGTAATGGTTTATTGGGACACTTTCAAATCACCTTTTTTTTTTTGAAAAATTAAAGTTTTGACCGTTTGCAGTTGAAAAGAAATATCAAGGAGTGAATATAAACTGAAGCCCAGGGTTAAATCTAAATCACGCTGACATGATGAACACAAGCAAAATGTAAAGACGCTTATAATGTTTGATAGACATCTAATTATTTTAGGAACTTATACTCTGAATATGTAGAAAGAAACTCTTTATATAACTTTGATATATTTAAAAGTTCATCTTTTAATAAACACAGATAATTATGAGGTAAAAAATGAGGCAGTTAAAAACAAACGTGTCTCTTAGGGAAGGCCCGGCATGGCCAGGTGGTTAGGGTGCTCGACTCGCAATCTGCGGGTCGCGGGTTCGAATCCCTTTCAGCCGCGGGGGCGTTATAATGTGATGGTCAATCCCACTATTCGTTGGTAAAAGAGTAGCCCAAGAGTTGGGGGTGGGTGGTGATGACTAGCTGCCTTCCCTCTAGTCTTACACTGCTAAATTGGGGACGGCTAGCGCAGACATCCCACGTGTAGCTTTGTGCGAAATTTCTAACAAACAAACAAACAAACTCTTAGGGAAGAAAAAATTTCTTATAGTGCCTAAAACACTATGCCTTTAGATGACAAAAACGATTTTAGTGACAAAAGAAACGTGATTCTTAGTGGCAAAACATAAATATTGGGAAAATTCAATTACATTTAATTAATGAGTAAACTGTGTACAACGAATTATTGTGGTAATAGTTCAATACGTGTCCTCTACTAGAACTTTTCCTGCAACAAAATAACGACAGGTACGTCGTTGCTCATTGTGTAAAAACTAAAATCAGAAATTCGGATGTACAGCCTTCTCCATCCCGCATTTCAACACCTCCAGGAAAGTAATGATTTAAGAGCAGCTCGTACAGTTATATTCACAATATCACTCCTGCATTATGTATGATGAAGTCTACAGAACAACGGTTGAAGATGTACCGTGTTTAACGGAAAATATGCTGAGAAGTGATGTCTGGTTGTGTACATCCTCAGTATCACTTGTGTACGTTTATTGGTTGTAATCTGATAGGTTGGTCTATAGGGGAGGGGGGATTCTGTTTCTTTCTCAGCAGAGACTCACCTAATATTAACCTTGAATATAAAGAGTTCGCGATAAATCGCTAATTTTTATTTCATTATGGGTCCTTAGCTTTGAACATGTTCCGCACTTTCAGTTGTGGGCGCGTTATAAAAGTAACTGTCAATCTCTTGTCAGCAATTTTATAGAGACGGCTTGGCTTGAGCTTACAGATTCCTGATCTGTTTGTTTAAACTATGTGTCGTATAAGCTCAGGTTTAAAATATCAAATACCTTCACGTTATGACAGATATTTATTTGCACACAACTATGGATGAAAACTAAATGTAATATTAAAGTTAAAATAAGCTTCGTAAGCAGTTTAGTTTTTTAGTCTTACCCCAATTTAATTTCTCTTGTGTGTCACGTCTTACCTCAGTTTAGTTTCTCGTGTTGTCACGTCTTACCCCAGTTTAATTTCTCTTGTGTGTCACGTCTTACCTCAGTTTAGTTTCTCGTGTTGTCACGTCTTACCTCAGTTTAGTTTCTCTTGTGTGTCACGTCTTCCCCCAGTTTAATTTCTCTTGTGTCTCACGTCTTACCTCAGTTTAGTTTCTCGTGTTGTTTCGTCTTACCCCAGTTTAATTTCTCTTGCGTGTCACGTCTTACCTCAGTTTAGTTTCTCGTGTTGTTACGTCTTACCCCAGTTTAATTTCTCTTGCGTGTCACGTCTTACCCAGTTTAGTTTCTCTTGTGTTGTCACGTCCTACCCAGTTTAATTTCTCTTGTGTGTCACGTCTTACCTCAGTTTAGTTTCTCGTGTTGTCACGTCTTACCCCAGTTTAATTTATCTTGTGTGTCACGTCTTACCTGAGTTTAGTTTCTCATGTTGTCACGTCTTACCCCAGTTTAATTTCTCTTGTGTGTCACATCTTACCCAGTTTAGTTTCTCTTGTATTGTCACGTTTTAACTCCAACAGAAGTATTTCGAAGCAACCTTTTTTTTCAAACAGATTCACGTGCAATATTGCAACTTTTACTAGCTGTTACTGACAAGCTGAAGATCAAAACAGAAGTTTTTGCTGCAGACTTTTGTGAGAAAAACGTTCACCTACTGATAAATTCAATCTCACATCGGGTCTTGAATCACGCGGATATTGAACTCTGCTTCACTGCGTGGCCCAGTGGTTAACAGGCCTGACTTTTGATCTGATATTTCGTGGTTTGCGTCTCGTTATCGCTATATATATATCCGCACTTTAGGGCCGTGGATGAGTTATAAGAGTGACGGTGAAGAGTTAGCAGTGGATAATGTTGACTAACTACATTCTCTCTAGTCCCTCACTTTTTAGGGACGATTAGCATAGGTAGCCCTTGAGTAGCTTTGCGTGAAATTCAAGAACAAGAACAACACAAAGAAAACTTCAGTTATTACGCATGATGAAAACGGTATCCACTTCTTACAGTAACCTTGAAAAGATAACGTGGTGATAATGCTACAAATAGTAATCTTTAACTGCAATAGGCGATACCGTGTGCAACTTGTTTAACCTGGCTTAATTTCCCGAAAGTGAACATGTCACCTTTTATGAAATAAATACTGAATATATATGTTGACAACAAACTTTTGTGGAGAAAAACAAACAAACTGTTATTTCAAATTAAATTAAGCTATCTTCATGACTAGAATGGTAAAGATATCGCAATAAAATTATAAGGAAAACAATTTTTACTTAAAACATCCATAACGGTTACATAACAACGAAAAAAGAGGGAAAATCGTATTTGACAAAATGTTTACTTAAAACATCCATAACGGTTACATAACAACGAAAAAAGAGGGAAAATCGTATTTGACAAAATGTTTGCTTAAAACAGCCATGACGGTAACATAACGACGAAAAGAGGGAAAATCGTATTTGACACAAACGTTTTCTTCACTTTTACTTGACTGACAACTTTGAGACAGGGACTGTACAACTGGTTTTAGGAATTTAATTGTCTTGTATATAATCGTTTAGAAGGCATAATATGTGGCAAAATCAGATCTGAAAGCCAGCCAGCAACGTTTCTACGACGAAACTCGAACAAGAAAAGATCGCAAGGAAATTCATTACCAACAGCGAGATAGAATTAAATGAAATAAAACTGACAGAGAAAAAGAAGAGAGAGAGAGAGAGACGCGCACACATACAAGCAGAAAACGTCGAAGATAAAAAGATATAAAATGAGAGACAGCAACTACGAACCGCTGATGTGCGTGAGAACACCACCATTACGGTTTGTTTGTCGACTTTTAGTCAAAACTACTCAAGGGCTATCTATGTTAACATCCCATAATTTTGAAGAGATGTAGACTAGACGGAAAACAGTCAGTCAACATCAACCACCGCCAACAATTGGGTTACTCTTTACCTACTAATGGTGGGATTAACCGTTACATTATAACGTCTCCACGTCTAAAATGGTGAGCATTTTCGGCGTCGGGTACATCATTACAGAAATGTGTTTCGCTTTACTTAGCTAATGAAATTGTTTGACAACACCTGCGACACGCCTAGATAAGAACCATTACGTTAATGTATATGATGCAGCGTAAGACAAAACGATTTTCTCATATGATAAGTGTATTTCTTATTATACTTGTTACAGTTTCACAGTTACTGCCTCACAGTGATTATACGCTTCAACGATTCTATACCTTTTGTTCCTTTATAAAAATTATTTTGAAGAAGAATTAGGCAGTTTTAAATTTACTGTGGTTACGTGTGGTATTATGATGGATAAAGTTGAGTTAATTCTACCTTCACAAACGTAAGATACGCGATCCTGAAGGTACCTCAATACCCATCCGTGTACAGTATTGTAAAAATGATTTTTAACAGAATGATACGAATAAATACGTTAGTCTACGCAGAAGTTGGACAATGATTGTTCATTATCTTTTATGAATTTCTAACATATTCTGTTTAGTGAGATTTGAAGATGTCGGTTTCAAATGTAGTTGTTCGTGTTTTAAATTCGATGTTCATTGCACTTGGGGTGGGGTGGGGGAAATAATTTGCATTTTTAACAGGTATATAATTGAAACCTACACTGAGCAAACAACAACAAAAAAATAACTGCAGTAAAATGTATATAGTAGAAGACGTACGATACAGTTCATAAAAACAGGTTCCGGAAGAACAAAGATTTCGTGTGCTTGATAATTCCCAGGAGATTACAGTAAAAAGATTTTGCAGGCGAATACAACATGTCTCCGCCATTCAATCACAGCATGGCCAGTTTTGACACCAGAAAAATCGTGAAAAACGCAACAAAAAGTAAAAAAAAAAAAATCGAAAACTGATTGGGACCTGTAAGAAGGTATCTTTGTACCAAATCCCATGTTGACATACACATGAATAGCTGTACTCTCCTCGCTGAAAAATTGAGCAAGAGACAAACATTCCAAAATTGTATATCTCTGTTTGGAACCTGTAAAGAGTATCTTTGTACCAATTCCCATGTAAGTTGGTCGAAAGAAGATTAAGTAATCGACCAAACGCCTAAAATATTTTGACCCACCTTAAATGAACAAAAACAGCCATATTCCACATTATATATACACAGCGTGGTCACAAGTAAATAGACACCACCTTTTCAGAAGAAATGACATTTTTCAGTCATATTCACATGAATTGATATATTTATAATTTAATTAATATCTAGTAGATCTTCCTTTCGCTTCGTGGAGTTCGTTGATCCTTTGGGGCATCGTGAAAATCATCTCGTCAATTTTAGATTGTGGGATTTCGCCCACTCTTGCTTCAAAACTTGGAGAAGATCGCTCTTCCAAGTTGGTTTTTTTGGTTGTTTCTGGACTTGCCGGTCGAGTATGTCCCAGAGGTTTTCGATGCGGTTCATGTCAGGAGATTGGCTCGGCCAGGGCAACTTCTGGATACCATTTCCTTCCTGCCACTTTTGGGTGTTTCTAGCAG
>NW_013669797.1:30571-33923 GCF_000517525.1 Limulus polyphemus
AGGTGTCTATTTACTTGTGACCACTCAGTGTATGTATCGTATCAGTAAAAAAAGTATCTTTGTATAAAATGGCCAGGTGGTTAGGGAGCTCGATTAGCAATCTGAGAGTTGCGGGTTCGAATCCCCGTCACACCAAACATGCTCGCCCTTTCAGCCGTGAGAGCGTTATAATGTGGGCGTTATAATATAATCTTTCCCCGCTGATTTTTCTCAGGCCGGTTCCATTGGCTGTGGTTTCGCTAGATAGTAGATAGGGACAGTGGTAATCTCGTTAATCCATTCATGAGCGTCACTAATTAGATGACGAGGCATTTGGCTATTCGTTGGTAAAAGAGTAGCCCAAGAGTTGGCGGTGGGTGGTGATGACTAGCTGCCTTCTTAAACTGCTAAATTAGGGACGGCTAGCGCAGGTAACCCTCGTGTAGCTTTGCGCGAAATTCAAATCAAAATAAACAATAAAATCCCTTGTAAATTGGCCGAAATACGGCGGAGTAATTATCACAGAATTATGCTTTTTTGTGGCATCTTGACACCCCTATAATTACTAAAAATTACAACCCCACCATTTTTGTTTGTCAGTATCTGGGACCTGTAGAAAATTATCTTTGTGCCAAATCTCATGTAAATTGGTCAAAATGTGGCCGAGTAGTTACCAAATCCCCAAATATTACGCTTTTTATATTTGTGCCAATTTTCATCTTGATTGGTGTATATATATGATCGCACAGGAACCCAAAATATACATTTTGGGGTTGTTTGGCCTTCGGATCCATAAAATCCTTATAAAGGTCTAAATGAAAAAGGCGTCTGAGCGTATTAGACCAAGGTATACCACGTTTCAAGTCAATCCGTCTAGAAATGAAAGAATGGCGGTCGATTGAAAGGTGTTTGGAAGAAGAAGGAAAAAGAAACAAGAAGTAATAATAAAAAAACGGTATGTTTCTCTGCGGAGACATAATAATGTCTAAAGAATCACATATCTCAGCAGTAAGCTTGAGGGCTTATACGCCAAAAATCGGGATTCGATACTTGTGACAGACAAGGCGCGGATAGTCCAAAGTGTTGCTTTGCGTTAAACACAAAAAAGGACACGTGCAGATGTACAAAACTGCTAATGACGCAGCTGTCGTTGTGGGTTATATAAGATGCGAAATAACACAATCCGTTTAACTATAGTCTTAAAATATGCATGACCAGGTCTGCTACAGAATCTCTAACAACAAGTGGTTTATTGGTAGAGAGAACAGTTTCGTAGTTCAATAATTGACTTGCTAGGCTACCCGTCCTCTGGACGGAAGTTATATAAATTAATGATTAATGAAAGGTTATCTTAGGACATTAAAAGTTGCTTCCCGCAAAAAGAGCCCATAAAAACTGCAAAATATAAAATGTGAAACCGCAAATTTGTACGTATCTCCGCATGGACCCCATGAACCTCCATACCAAATTTGGTGAAGATCCATCCACAGGAGATGAAGTAGTGGTAAGAAACGCAAAAACGCCCGTAAAAACCGCAAAACTCAAAAATTAAACTTTGTATGTATCTACCCATAGATTAACAAACCTTCATGCCAAATTTGGTGAAGATCCATCCACACCCTGCGAAGTAGTGGTAAAAACCGCAAAACACAAAATGTGTATGTATCTTCCCATGGACCCAATGAACCTCCATACCAAATTTTTTTGAAGATCCATCTACAGGGGGTGAAGTAGTGACAAAACCCGCAAAAAAATGCCTATAAAAACCGCAAAACACAAAACTGAAAATTTGTATGTACTCCCGCATGGCCCTAATGAACCTTCATACTGCGAAGTAGTTACACGGACATACAACAGACAGAACTATTATATAGGTATGTATGTCACACGAGATTACAGTTAAGATCCAGGTGTTTAGTTATAAAGAACTATGTAATCTAAAGTTTAAAATACTATACCATACATAATGATATTGATATAAGACATTTTATTTCTTTAAGCTCTACATTGTTTTAATAAGTATAGCTGTTGAGGAACTATCTATCAATCTAACAGAAAGACACCAACCTCGGACTCCGTAGACATTATGCTGAATGATGTTTGTCACTACGTGTTACACGAGATTACACGAGATGTTGTTCAATTCTTTCGTATCCACGACTGAGAATGGCTAAAGTCATAAACCTAACAAGCAGAAGTTCAGGTGAATGACAATAAATATATTTCTAGCAGGGACAAGAATAACTCTTCATTTAGTTACAACTATACCAAGTCCAAAGAAAAAGAAACTAAATTATTTGTTTATTTCTAGCCTGCATAATAACTATCGTACGGTTAAGTGCTCTTGGAGAAACAACCTTGCTTTATCTAATGTACAGTATCTCTCACCACTTCAACACATAGATATATAATCACGAGCTGTAAGACCCCTCCCTAGACGACTTGCAAGCGGATGGCAAGTAGTATATCCTGGCAAAGACCAGTTGAGACTTTAGTCTCTCGCGTTTCTCGTTCCTTTAAGTGACATCACTGTTGCTAAGGGAAGATCTCAGATTGGCCAATGAGGAACCAGTAACGTCCTTCGGTATTCTGTGCCATATAACAAAGTATAAATACAGGTGAAAACCTTTTATTTTAACATTAAAATATGTGCAACGGTTTAAAATCTCCGAAATATTTAAATAAATTAGTAAATAACGTGACATTATTTTAAAAAATATTATAGACAAAGAAAAACGAATGAATTAACCCAACCTTTAAACATTCAAAATATGTAATTCCTATTCTAAGCTTGTACACTGGCGGCCTTAGTATAAAATCAGTAGAAAATTGTGATGCAGAAGGTATGTTCACAAGATAACTAAAATAAAAAGCCAAACGAAGACACCTGGATACGTTTTAAATCAGTTTAACTAAATTCTGGTCATTATTATAGAATGCTAGATTGTAAAACTAGTTTCATTTCTGAATAAAGATAAGTGACGTAATAAATACACATTAAAATCATGATATTACTAGAGGATGTTTTAAAGTACATCATGAAGTTACTAGAGGATGTTCTAAAATACAACATCAAGTTACTAGAGGATGTTCTAAAGTACATAATGATGTTACTAGAGGATGTTCTAAAGTACATCATGATGTTACTAGAGGATGTTCTAAAGTACATCATGACGTTACTAGAGGACGTTCTAAAATACATCATGATGTTACTAAAGGATGTTCTAAAGTACATAATGATGTTACTAGAGGATGTTTTAAAGTACATAATGATGTTACTAGAGGATGTTCTAAAGTAAATAATGATGTTACTAGAGGATGTTCTAAAGTACATCATGATGTTACTAGAGGATGTTCTAAAGTACATCATGAC
>NW_013669797.1:33944-36450 GCF_000517525.1 Limulus polyphemus
TTACTAGAGGATGTTCTAAAGTACATCATGACGTTACTAGAGGACGTTCTAAAATACATCATGATGTTACTAAAGGATGTTCTAAAGTACATAATGATGTTACTAGAGGATGTTCTAAAATACAACATCACGTTACTAGAGGATGTTCTAAAGTACATAATGATGTTACTAGAGGATGTTCTAAAGTACATCATGATGTTACTAGAGGATGTTCTAAAGTACATCATGACGTTACTAGAGGATGTTCTAAAATACATCATGATGTTACTAAAGGATGTTCTAAAGTACATCATGACGTTACTAGAGGATGTTCTAAAGTACATAATGACGTTACTAGAGGATGTTTTAAAGTACATAATGATGTTACTAGAGGATGTTCTAAAGTAAATAATGATGTTGCTAGAGGATGTTCTAAAGTACATCATGACGTTACTAGATGATGTTCTAAAGTACATCATGACATTACTAGAGGATGTTCTAAAGTACATAATGATGTTACTAGAGGATGTTATAAAGTACATCATGACGTTACTAGAGGATGTTCTAAAGTACATCATGACGTTACTAGAGGATGTTCTAAAGTACATCATGACGTTACTAGAGGATGTTCTAAAGTACATCATGATGTTACTAGAGGATGTTCTAAAGTACATAATGATGTTACTAGAGGATGTTATAAAGTACATCATGACATCATGACGTTACTAGAGGATGTTCTAAAGTACATCATGATGTTACTAGAGGATGTTCTAAAGTGCATCGTGACGTTACTAGAGGATGTTCTAAAGTACATCATAATGTTACTAGAGGATGTTTTAAAGTACATCACTTAGCGCCACTAAGGATACGTTGAAGTCGCTATGAAATCTCTTACACTAGGTTGCTTGCTAGGTAACTACATTTTAACGGTGACATCTGACCTTTTAGTGTGTATTACTTATTAACAATAAAGCTGATTTTGTTACAGAACTTTCTAGAAAAGTCACTGAACCCTGTATTCCGGCATGTTAAAAGCCATGTGTTATATTCGTCGTAGTATCTCTCTAATAACACAGTTACAAAAACATTTACTGAAGTTTTATATCACAATGAAGTGAAAAATATGAGATACTGCTTTCTGAACTGTGAACAACGTGAACGCAAACAAAACCATATTTTGATAATTTATCTCTCTATGGAAAATCAATTATGACAAACGGAAACTTTTATCATCAACAAATGACAAGGCACGACACAGAGTTACGTATAATTATTTAAAGTGATCATTTGTCACTTCTTTAATGAGTGCCCATATTTCTTCCCATCTTCCATCATCCATTGATTTCTTACTACCTTGTTTACATATCGGTATGTAGCATTTAATATAAAAGAGATAATTAACAGCGAATCTGTGTTTTTAAATCTTTGTTTAACCGTTTAATATAAAATAAATGTTTAACAGTGAATCTGTGATTGGTAAATCTTTGTTTGATGAGACAGTAGAAGAAGAACATGAGATAAAGTATTACGATCTAACACAGCAGAAAAAAGACACAATATGAATGTTTGCGGTCTAACAGTAGAAGAAGATAAGATAAAGTATTATGATCTAACAGAAGAAAGACATGAGGTGAATGTTTATGGTCTAAACAGTAGAAGAAGAACATGAGCTAAATATTACGATCTAACACAGCAGAAGAAAGACATAAGATGAATGTTTGCGGTCTAACAGTAGAAGAAGAAGACGATAAGATAAAGTATTATGATCTAACAGAAGAAAGACATGAGGTGAATGTTTGTGGTCTAAACAGTAGAAGAAGAACATGAGATAAAGTATTACGATCTAACACAGCAGAAGAAAGACACAACATGAATGTTTGCGGTCTAACAGCAGAGGAAGAAGAAGATAAGATAAAGTACTATGATCTAACAGAAGAAAGACATGAGGTGAATGTTTGTGGTCTAAACAGTAGAAGAAGAACATGAGATAAAGTATTACAATATAACACAGCAGAAGAAAGACACAATATAAATGTTTGCGGTCTAACAGTAGAAGAAGAAGAAGAAGATAAGATAAAGTATTATGATCTAACAGAAGAAAGACATGAGATGAATGTTTATGGTCTAAACAGTAGAAGAAGGAGATGAGCTAAATATTACGATCTAACACAGCAGAAGAAAGACATAAAACACGACTTCACGACATACCTAGTATTTCATTATAGCCTGTAAACAATGCAAAACTAAAATACAATATCTCATTTTAACTTATAGCAAGAAAAATGGTGAATTATACTTAAACAATACCTTAAAGTGTCGCATTATTTTGTCCTTCAGTTACAATAAACATCTGGTCGTCATAACTGAAGTTTACGTCTTTCCCAACCTTTAAATATCTAGTGTTCACCTCTACATATTCTGATGAAAATCGTCCGTTAAGATGGAAAATATTTAACTACAAACTTCATCAGACGGTTATATTTGTCTGTAATCTTACACCGCTAACCTACTGGGGGGGGGGGGGGGG